>NW_027368396.1:0-50202 GCF_046119375.1 Phyllobates terribilis | reverse complement strand
TAACTTCTCGACAAGTAGAGTGGCAAGCAAGGGTCGATCCCACAGGGAGTCAGTGTTCAATTCTTGTGTAATTAATAAGATAACTTATTAATGATAAAAGGGGGGGAAAGTGGATTGATGCTAAGCTACTAATTTAATCTAGGAAAGCAATCGAGAAAATACCTTATTCAGCGGGTATCCACACAACGGAATGGTTGATTTGATCATAGATTTCCTAATTGCTAATCGGGTTCATCCTATCAATTTATATATTATGATTGTCCTAATCCTTGTTCCTTTATGGATAATTAATTCAACTAGTCCTAACGCCCGTACACCTAAATAGAACCCTGAAACTATCAAAGGTTAATCCCCATGCAGCATAGAGTTCAAGAATAAATACAAAGATGTAGCACCACTTGGCTACTAACACCTCATTACCCTCCACATAACTACAAGCCCAACTAGTTCAGGTAATTGATTTGCTATTAAGTAGGCAAGGTTCTCCAACTAGGATAAACCAGGCCCTAGCTATATGAAATAGATCTATAAACCTAGGTGATCAATCTAGATAAACTAATCACAATCAATAAGTATTATTAACAAGAGGATAAAACAATTCAGATAGCATATCTTTATTAGAACCAAGGAAGAAGTCTACAAACCAACCATCCACAGGCTTCAACCTAGAGAATAATGAGACCTCTCTCTACAAACACTCTAAATTAACCTAGAACTAAGCATGGGAAGGAGGCAAATCTCTCATCCCTTATATATAGAAGAAGAAAACCCTAGAAACAACCTAAAAAGCCCAATCACAAAACTACATCATAAAATAGGTAAAAGGCCCAAAGAAAGCCCGCAGAAGAAAAGTAATATGTGGCAGGAGACCTACGTGGTCGCGCCAATGTGGGCGTGGTCGCGCCCACCTCCAGGAAACTCGGCGCGGTCGCGCCACTTCTCAGTTATCTTGGCGTGGTCGCGCCACTCAGGGCGTGGTCGCGCCCTGTCCCATGTGCTCCGGCGCGGCTGCGTCTTGTTGTGTGCGTGACTTTCCTTCGTCCTTTGGCCATCTTCTCTCGGGTCTTCTTCCAAAAGCTCGTAATCCTCGTATTTAACCACTTTTCTTATTGAGGTCCGGACTATGGTAATATGCTCCAAATCATGGCTAATTCGTCTATAAAAGATGCTAACGACCACTTATTACGACGTACTAGACGTCGCTCGTCATACCCCCACACTTAAACCTTGCTCGTCCTCGAGTAAGCTGCAACTAACTCTCGGGCGATCTCAATGAGTATGGATGACATGAATGTAATGGTCGTCAAATCAACACTTAAGCTCCTATGTACCTACAATCATCAAAGCAACGAGCGTAGACTCCGACTCTACTAAAAATAATGCAAGACTCGATAAAACTCTAAACCGACTCAACAATGGCATCAATCATCCCCCATAAATTCGAGCTATGCTTTATCCTATGCAAGTGCATGAAAATTAATCCCTAAACTATGCAAAAGATGTTTTTATCCAGATAATATACGAAGGATGATAATGCAAGATCAACTAAATGACTTGTTCTTGTCCTAACATATTTCATAATCTATGAAAATAATGCACGAGCTCCAACACCATCAAAAGCATATAGCATAATCACGACTCAACTCGAGTAATACCATATGCACTTTCTAATGCTTCTTTTCATCCTATTCACACATTTTGCACTTTTACATTTTGGGTGCAGGACTCGTCCATTTTAAGGTTCGGGCCAATTTGTTTTTAGGTATAACCTGTCCATTTTATGGTTCGGGCTGCTATGAAACTCTTTGCTTAATAAGCCATGGAGAATCGAACCCATCGGTTATTTTTCACACCTCGGAAATCGGGTGCTCTTCCGACTTTTTTTACTTGGAGCTCACTACCTTTATATTTCTATTTCTTTTTCTTTTTTTTCTATAATGAAAAAGGACGGAAGCAAAATTATAATAACAAAATGATAAAACAAAAGAAGAGATGGTACACTTGCAATTTAGTATTGGTCCTAATGCATCATAGTCATTATCCACATGCTCAAGTCAAAGTCCTCAATTTGATCGAACATATCATCATCATACATAATTGCAATATCAACGATCAAAGGAATAGTAAAAAGATCCAAACCTCAATGCACCATTATAGAAGTCCATAAAGCATCAAATAAGGGGAAAATATGATAGTCGACTCTAAGAATAAAAATAAGGGGAAAACTGGCTCAAAATTTTTTAAAAACAAGGATAGGTAAAATGTAATCTCCCTCCCCCACACTTAAAGTACACAATATCCCTATTTTGAAATAGAGAACAAAGATAAAAGATAGATGGAAGTCGAAAGATACCTCTTTTTCTTGGGTTGCCTCCCGAGCAGCGTCTTGATTAGAATCGCAGGCTCGACTTCATTCATATCTCCTGCAAATTCAGCAGGTAAACGATTAGTAGCATGGGAGTTGACCATAAAATGGTCAACACCAAAGTCAATCAAATTAAAAACAAAAGAAAAGAATTTTAGACTCCCTGGCAACGACGCCAAATTTGACGAGGCCAAAATGATCGTTAGGCCTGTCAAAATAATATATTTATAAGCCTCACTAACTTCTCTACAAGTAGAGTGACAAGCAAGGGTCGATTCCACAGGGAGTCAGTGTTCAATTCTTTTGTAATTAATAAAATAACCTTATTAATGATAAAAACAGGGGGAAAGTGGATTGATGCTAAGCTACTAATTTAATCTAGGAAAACAATAGAGAAAATAACTTATTTAGTGGGTATCCACACAACGGAATGGTTGGTTTGATCATAGATTTCCTAATTCTTAATCGGGTTCACCCTATCAACTTATATATTATGATTGTCCTAATCCTTGTTCCTTTATGGCTAATTAAGTCAACTAGTCCTAACGCCCTTACGCCTAAATAGAACCCTGAAACTATCAAAGGTTAATGCCTAGGCAGCATAGAGTTCAAGAATAAATAGGAAGATGCAGCACTACTTGGTTACTAACACTTCATTACCCTCCACACAACTACAAGCCCAACTAGTTCAGATAATTGATTTGCTACTAAGTAAGCAAGATTCTCCAACTAGGATATACCAGGCCCTAGCTATATGAAATAGATCTATAAACCTAAGTAATCAATCTAGATAAACAAATCACAATCAATAAGTATTATAAGCAAGAGGATAAAACAATTCAAATAGCATATCTTTATTAGAACCAAGGAAGAAGTCTACAAACCAACCATCCACGAGCTTCAACCTGAAGAACAATGAGAACTCTCTCTACAAACTCTCTAAATTAACCTAGAACTAAGAATGGGAAGGAGGCAAAAGCTCTCACCCCTTATTTATAGAAGAAGAAAACCCTAGAAACAACCTAAAAAGCCCAAGCCCAAAACTACATCATAAAATAGGTAAAAGGCCCAAAGAAATCCCGTAGAAGAAAAGTAATATGCGGCAGGAGACCTATGCTGGCGCGGTCGTGCCCTAGCCCATGTGCTCCGGTGCGGCTGGGTCTTATTGTGTGTGTGACTTTACTTTGTCCTTTGACCATCTTCCCTTTGGTCTTCTTCTGAACGCTCGTAATCCTCGTATTTAACCAGTTTGCTCTGCGAGGTCCGGACTACGGTAATATGCTCCAAATCATGGCCAATTTGTCTATAAACGATGCTAATGACCACTTATTACGTTGTAGTAGATGTCGCTCATCAACAGAGAATCGAACTTTTGGGAGACCCTTTCAACCAACTTCATCACATCACTTTGGTCTACATAAACAGTGCGTATATTACTCCATAGTTGCAAGTATCACAGTAAGCACATGTACAGCCAACTCAGTTATATCTCATATCAACATTCATACAGATAATACAGGAAGTATACATCTATAAGTAGCAATATGACAGTAAATGAGTATATCTACTATACTGCATCCGCGGGACAACATAACAGATGGTGAGCTCAAAAGATCCAAGGAAGACACACCCCTTTTTATCTCATTTGTTAGATAATTAAACTGTCCATTTCAATAGATAGCTTAGTAGTAAATGATTTGCTTCCCAAATTACTCTTGATTTACTAGTGGATCCTTTTCCAAAGATGCATAAACACTTTCAATAGATAGAATGTTCTAGTATTTTCCTTGCCCATTCTGGTGGATCCTTTTCCAAAGTTGCATAAACACATTTTCTTATCCTTGTTCCAACATTAGTAGGTAGCTTACGCATCAGTTCTATTTCATTTGCCCACTCAGGAATGCTACCATTATTACTTTCTTCATTTGTAGAAGCAGGGATTGCCTCAACTTAAACATCTTCTATGGAAAGAACATTGCATGTTGTGTTTACTGTGCCATAGATTCGCTTTCTTGCCTCTGCAAGCAGCTGATAATCAATTGTGTTAAAATGGAATTATTTAGGTGTCAAACATGTGATAACATCATAGACAGGTTATTATTCAACTGCTTTGAAACGTTACTAAATTGCAAACAAGGCCCATAAGATCAATGCCTAAAAAAAACACTGAATTAGTAGTAAAAGGCTATATCCATATAGCATCCAGATCGGGTCCCAACAAAGACAACCAGCATACGTACATCATCTACAGAACTGAAAAATAGTAAATAACTTGACTTCTCCCTTCTTTCACCAATAGATGACTTTTTAACAGTTTCTATCTGGATTAAGGAAGTAAAGTTCTAGACTGTTTTGCCCTTGTTAAAATGAGAAAGTTATTAATCTATAAACACCATACATTGAATGAGATAATCCACTTAAAATACTTCCAAAAATACAAACCCCATAATTATGTACTCCTTTCAAAAACACAAATCCCACTATTATCTATGGAAATCAATTATTATATGGGATTATGTATTAGAGGTAAATGTGAAATAAATGGCAAAAATATGCAAAAAGACATATATTTTTGAACAAAATCAAAGTGCTTAATAGTCATCTATTGATGAACAGAGGGAATATTAGAAAGATGAAAACAATTAGATAGATTATATTTTTATTTTATTTTGAATCGGCATATCATATCTTATGAACAAGAACTAGGACATGATGAATGAGATTACATATGTAACAGACTTCCCTAGCATCAGCTTCATATGTCTTACAGTTCTAATTGGATTGTGATGGTAAGTACTTCTTATGAACAAAAACTACAGCGTACACTACATTTCTAAGCCTGGTCAAAGGACATCTTACATGCACACAAACATGTCACTATGATATAAGTCTACTAGCAGGCTTAGGTTAATGCTATAAAAATTAAATTGGGGACTAGCAGTTATTTCATTGCAAGCAAATAAATAGAAGTGAAAATGTCATTGAACTCGAACAATGTAAGGGCTCACCAATGCATCAGTCTCAATTCCAGCCAATCCAGCAAGTGAACCACAAAGCAGGAACTTTATCAGACCATAAAAAATATGAGAGTTTTTGGATACGTACAGATTTTCTGTGTAGAGGTGCGAACATATTAAGCACGTTCAAGTGTGTGCATTCCGGGAACAATATGGTGCACTTTTTAATTTTGTAACTCTCTTATTCATCATGAGACAAAGAAGTTGCCATATATCCTGTAACACATAAGGGCACTTGAAACTAAAACGCCCAATACAAAAGCCCTAATTCTCAAAACTACCAAATTATACAACAACTCGAAGCAATTAGAACTAAAACTAGGAAAAGTCTACACCTTACTGCAAAAACAAAGGCTTTAATACAAAATTAACCTACACAAGAGCTTACAAACCTGAACAAAGTCTACTCCTCTGTTAATTTTCAAAATCATGAAATTGGAGGAAGAAAAAAACCCCAAAATCTACACAATGGCCAACAAATGGATGTACAAACGTGAAATTGGAGGAAGAGAGGGCGTTTGACGAAGACACCAAAAGAGACAGGCCAAGATTTTAAACGGGTTACCAGAGACACCAGGAGATGCGAGTTGGGCGTTCAACTCTGCGTGTGGCCGGAGACACCGGAGACGCGTTTAATCACGTTTCCAGCGAACCCAGGAGAGTAAGGGTTCGACCACTTGTCGGCCAAAAAGGAGACGATGAAGGTGGATGGATGGAGACGATGAGAAGCAGGCTGTGAATGGTGACTTCGATACAGATTCCGTACGGGGAAGGTTATTAGGGTTTTGAAAGATCAAAATAGAAGAAACCGGTTATAGAAATAACCGGTGTCCGGGTGAAAAAAAACGGGATAACGGTTTTTAAAAATAACCGGTATCCACAAATTAATATAGACAAATTAATTCCGGTTTTTACAAATAACCGGTATCCTTGTATATCTTTTATACCCGATTTAAAAAACCGGTATCAATTTTGTGGTATAAGAGCTCGTATTTGTACTAGTGTTTGATCTAGGGTTCTCACAAGTTTGTGAAATCTTGCTTCAAACTTTTACAATCTCTCTCTTTCCCAAGCTCGAGTTCTAAGTCGTGCTGAAGAATTAACTCGTGGAGAGACATAGATCCAACAGACCCCTCATGTGATCATGAAACTGTTCATTTAGACTCTTTTGCAACTTAGTTTGTAATGCTTCAGATCATGTGTTCAAACTCAACTTCTTAGTTAGTTACTACTCTCTTTTGATATACTCACTATCTGATGTTGATGCAGCTAGCTTGTTCAAGTTGAACTGGTGAATTTGGTATTTTATGTGGTAGCTGTTACACATTACTTTTTTCCTTCTTCCAGGTTTTACTCAGTTGAAGAATTCATATTCTTACTATAGTTTTGATTGACAAACTTGGAGCTGTCAACAATCAAATAGTAAAAAACGCACCTGGGTGATAAGGCGGTAGGCAGTAGGCCGTCCCTATTTTACGCTTTGGCAGAAATCTCTAAATAGAAAAAAAACGACCACTTAGGCATAAAATTTGAATGATTAATTAACATATTATATGCTTATATTACAACTTACATAATTAAACTATGAATTACTACAAAAATTATCGTGAAATATTAGCTCGATCTTAAGCAAAAGCAAATCATATACAATCCAAACATCAAAACATTAGACATTGGCAGGCCCCAAATTCCTACAATGGGATGAAGACACTATTGTTCACGCCGAACGAGTTATACTACTGATGACCTATAATACAAAAATAGGGGCCTCTGTTTTTAATGGACCGGTTTTTAGATCGTTCGAAGATCTAGCTCTAATACTGAAGTCAAAAGAATAAGAGAACATTTTTTAGCTATTTTTTTTACTGCTGCTGTTGATGGTCTTGTTTCAATGAGACTAACTCACTTTCTTGTTGCTGGCTTCTCAGCTTTGTGTGCTGGGGCAACCAATTCACGAGTCTCCCTGTTGATGACCTGCTTACATAGATCCATTAATCAGCATGTATGTTTTTCTTAATGCCATTGCTAAACCAAGCAATCCTAAGACTTATTCGAGACTTTAAATGGACAAAAGAAAACATGTAGAAACTGACAGTTGTACAGTATTACCCTATAATAAAGAGAAAGATGACATGCAAACTATAGGCAATTTACACTTACAGATCAAACCTTTCACATATTGCCCGGCGCACGGATGAGTTCAGACCATATGCTATGGAGTTGAAAAGTCCCTGCCATTAGACAAAGGCATTTCATGTTTAATTAAGTTTGACTACCTACATACTGTTGACACTAAACAGTTTCAAACAAATAGAGAAACAAAGAATACCATAAGTGCAGATGTCCCAACGTCGAGAAAGGATAACCAAAAGATTTTATGTCCTGGGTGTATAAGATCATGACTACGGTTTATAGTGCCAAAAGCCCATGATCCAATCAGAATGAGTGGATAGTATCCCCATTTATTCAAAGCCTGGAAATAAAATAAAATAAAAAAGAAATGAGGTTAGGCAATATAATAATGAGAATTCTGAACAGGATTACACAGAATGTAATACTGTAATTTAAAAGACAGCGTCTTGGAGGAAGTAACAAGAAACGACTACCATATGACAGCTTAACTATGTAAATGGCCATAACAGTGAAGCAGTATAATAGGTTACACACAAATAAAACAGATAAACCAGCAAGAGCTTGTCATTCATATTAGCTGATGAAGTAATTGATGGATTTATTTGTAGTTAGTTTCTTTTCATATAAAAATTGCTGGATCAAAAACAAATGCATACCCTCATATCTGTCCTTCCATCTGATTGGTAGGTCCGATCAGACATGCCTACAGCCATCTGAAATATTAAAACAGCTCATTCTAAATTTATTAGTGACCACATGCTCGAAACCATATCAAACTGATGCTGTTCAAAATCTGTTAATGGCAAACTACATACACGAGTGGCATTTCGTAACATATGAATCACTTGAAAGTAAGTGATGCCATTATAAAGAATTGCTCCCCATAGTGGAAGATAGAATGTTATAAAATGAGCAACCTGCACAAGTAAAACAGAATAAAATTGTAGAAGATACCACAATAACACTCATTGGACAATCTGGGTTTACACAATGTACATACTGTAAACTAGAATAACCATCACAAATTCTATCAGAGAAATAATATAAATGTCCCAGCACAGGAAGTAGAAAAATATTACCATCCTTACACCTCAAAAACTCAAACCATAAGAGAAGCAAATTATACATCTCCATGTAAGAGACAGCCAGAATCGCCAAAAAAGGAAATAGAATCCACAGAACGATTAGAGTTGGTTGAATACCAGCAATCAGATAAAATATTTTATTGGTATTGTCCCAGTGTTTTTTGGTGCGTCTTTGAACATTAGACATCCACAACTACAGATGTAGCTTAACAACTGATGGCTTACAGTTTCACCGAAACCAAGGAGCTTCTGGAGTAGGTAGGTAAATTGGCATTAAATAACACCTTGTAGTATTATAGGGTGTAGGTGTGTAGCTATACTAGTTTGAACCAAAGAAAACAAGATCACTCAGATATGCAAATTGATTCTAGCTACGAACAGAGTAGGTAAGATTGTTTAGATGTCCAAATGCTTACATTTCCTACACGCCCTGTTTGTGACCAACACCACACACCAACATGTCCATGGTGATTGCCAAATGATCTTAAGACAGTCATCACCAATGAAGTTCCTGTTATCAAATAAACCTTGTAAGAAACGTTTAAATTACAGTGGAAATGAATAAAGGCACCACTGAGATTACATAATAAGTAACTATTTGACACAACATTGTGTTCTTGAAAAACTCAACTCAGGATGTCATACCCCAAACATACAAGTGAAACATTGGCTCTAAATCTTCAACATCAGTTTTGTGCTGAACAACAGTTCGATGAAGTGTAAAAGCTATTGTGGTGGTCCAGAGAAAAGATGCCACACAGAAGAAGTGGGTGCTGTAGCCTTGAGTGTAACAAAAGAATCCAGTGGATGGATCCCTGCAAGACAACTAACTATTTTTCAGCATTGAAGCAGCTGGTTACAAAAGAATGATATAATCTCGTTCTTTTACACATACCCAATGATGTTGAAAAAGCTACATAGCATGTCCTGCATAAGAATTTGTGTAAAACTGATTACAAATAGATATGCAAATAGAGATATAAAACCTAGCACTATATCACTATTGTTTATGATTTCTAGTTGTATCAGTGAAAGATCGTAAAGAGAAATAGGGATAGAAGGATAAATAGAAGAGAAAATTAGGGAATAAGAGAAAAGGTTGTTAGAGGGACAGAACCAATTCAATTATCCAGCACCCCCACTCTGTTACATTTGGCTACATATAGCATTTATTTTCAAGTATGACATTTCTCGACATTGTGTCAATATTCTGTTTTTATTGCATACACAAACACTTGCAAAAAATGGAAAACACAGGCAGATCTGGGAGAACTAGAATCTAGAGGTTACACATAAGATGTTCTACACTTATGTGACTTAAGTCATTATCCTTGAACGAGATAATGTATTACATGACATATGTTCTAAAATAGTTTCTACAGATAAAATTGCATAGCTTCTCAAGACAAGAACTCACGCTACAACATGCTAAAATACATGCATAGAAATGATATAGCAGGTTCCTGCGAAGCAATTTGAAGAAGGTTATATTTTCAGTTAACTAGAGCAGGCACATATTTTGATACTCAAACAAGATGACATTGAATTCTTGCAGATGAATCCTTCCAAAAAGACTACATCCTTTGCAATCTATACAGGTCATTATCCTAAGGAAATAGTTCACATACATCCTTAGACCAAGGTAGATTTGCAGATGATAATCAGCAACATTTATTTCTTATAAGGACAAAAAAAACGATGCATAAACCTAGATAAATATATTGATAATATCTCATTGCTTATACAAGATCGACATTCTTAAACATCATTTTTCAGAAGGTACGCATTTTCACTAGATTCACCTAACTGCTTAATTAGTTAATTGTACACCTTCAGATATACTTCCTGACAAACATCAACCGAAAACAGCTTATTCTTTTAAACTTGACAATACTTTCGAGAAAATAGTCGGTTTCCAGAATGTAGAACTACGAACTTCGGTTGCTTCGTGGCTAATCCACTAAACCTAAGAGCACAAACAGATCTAGAATTCCTTACGTTCTAAATAAGAAAAAGGAAGTTATGATTGGAGATTAAGATAGGGAAAGAAGACATACGGAGAGAGCGAGAAAGAAGACGAGTTTGAAAGAGAACTTGCGGAGCTCTTTGAAGAGAAGATAGCAGAGGACAATGAAGGTAGATCCTATAAGGGAGAGGCTTGAAGCTCCGGTGTTTACAGCCGTCAATATGTGCCGATCACTCGCCGTTAGACCTCCGACCATCGGCATTTTCCTCCACCACCGATTTCCTCTTCTGTCTTTCCCTCTTTTACTGCACCTCTTTCAGAATTGGGACTTTCTAACGGCAATACACCATTTTTACTTGTATAATGATATTAGATTCCTTAGACATCAAAGACGCTTTGGCCGAGTGGTTAAGGCGTGTGCCTGCTAAGTACATGGGGTTTCCCCGCGAGAGTTCGAATCTCTCAGGCGTCGTTTTCCATTTAATAATTTTATTAAAATGTTATTGAAAAATGTAAAATGTCTAGAAAATATAAAGTAGTTTTATATCCCGTTTGGTATAATTTTCCGGTAATATAAATCGAAAGGAAACAAATTCTAGACTATTTTTACGTTGTTGTTTATTCGCCGAGATGGTTTCGCAATTTGTGACGCAATGCAAGATGGTCGTATGACTCCCTTCATCAATAGTATTTGAAACCCTACCCTCGTATTATGGAAACAAATACGCATATTGAAGGGAGTCGTAAGACCATCTTCTAGTGAATTGCAAGTCGCGAAATCACTTCGACAAATAAACAATAACGTGAAAGTTGTCTAGATTCTTTTTCTTTCCTTTTACGTTTCCGGAAAAATATAACAAATTGCATAGGATAAATATGGTAAAATGGCATGTATTTATATCTAACAAAATTGTCTTAAAATGACATGTATTTGTATCAGGGAGTAGTATTCATTAACTAACGTGTATCTTGTTCCATACACAAGATTACTTACAAACATAAGTGATATATAGTACATATATGTGTGGAGAATGTTTATGGTACGGACTATATATTTGTGCGGACTGTACGAACTCATCACAACCCGTGCTCTCCTTGACATATTACTGTTATACTCCCCAGCATACTACCAAGTGCACTCCTCATTGAACTATTGGTGCACTCATCAGTAGTGCACTATCAAGTGCACTCCTCAGTGCACTATTGTGCACTTTGCGAGTGCATTACCAAGTGCACTCCTAGTACACTTCTCAATACAGTACTAATGCATTCATCAGTAGTCTATTGGTGTACTACCATAGTTCGCACAATCCGCACGAGCTATATAGTCCACACTTAACAAACCCCGCAAATATGTGTAAAAATATTTTTGTGATGTACAATTAAATTAAAAACAATGTTACAACGATTCTATAAAAGATCTTATTGATAAATGGTTACATTAAAGAAATAATAAATATAATTATTAAATAATATAGTGATATGTGGTAGAAAATAAAAACTATTAATATCTCAATTTGCTCTGGCTCAAATATTTTTGGAATATATGTTTGTATCAATGTATAAATAAAATTGGAGTCTGTATCATAATTACATTTTATCATATCATTTTACGTTCTTAAACTAATACTAAAAGAAAATGTATTTAATAGAAAGTTTCTTTATATAGATTTAGGTAACCACTATAAAATTTGGTAAGATTTAATATGGTTTTATTTTTGAATTAGGAAAACAATTATTAGGAAATAATTAGTTTTACAAATTAGGAAACCGAAATCGACAAATTAGAAAATATAGACCAAAAATAATTAGAAAATCAGAATCGGAAATTTGAGGGAAGGTGCGTCGATCAAATAGAGGGATCGGCCCATCATTTTCATATTATATTGTATTAAAGTCCAATCAAGTATGAGATCTCATTAATCTTTATTACATTTACATTAATATTGTTGTTCATTTATTTTCGATTTCGCAAGTTTGATTAAATCATGTAGCATTTGGCCGATTTAAAAAGATACTTTAATAGGGCTAGCCAGCGGCGGAGCCACAATTAGACCAGAAGGGGTCTAGGCCCCTCGTGACTTCCGACAGAATGATTATATATAGTACTCTTTTTGCCTGATTATAGTTGTTATTGAAGTAAATTAAACTCGTTAAATAGTATTGAACATAGGGAAGATGACAAATACTTGCTCAATCTTCTATTAAAAGATCAAAACGACTTGGAATGTCTATCACGTGACTGTCCATATATAAATTTAATTTAAAATTTGATTTAATTCATGTAATCAAACATTTGTTCTATCTATTCTAATTTTTGTAAGTATAAAATATATATTTAAATTTAGTTTGTGCCCACCAAACAAACATCTCTAGCTTCGCAACTGGATGCTAAATTGATGAATTTCATTTATGATTAGATTTTATATGTAAATTTAAAATATATTTTGGATAAATTAGTGATAGATTGATGAATTTGTTTATGTTCTTGTGTGTTCAGTTGTTAATTATGAGTTTTTAAATAATTTATTTTATAAAAAAAATCGTACACCTAATAATATTATACATATTTTTATAAAAAAAAAAATCTCTAGAAAATAAATAGCTCGGTTTTATCAGACGAAAACCTCTATCGGTCATTTTAGCTCCCCGTGGGCAGAAATCATGGCTTCGCCCCTGGGGCTAGCTAACGTTTAATAATAGAATTACAAACATATTTATAAACATAATCTTTTAAATCACTAATAAGATAATAGGGCTAGCTAATGATTTATTACAAATACTTTTATCTTATTTATTGATGATATAAAAATATTTTCTTAAAATCTAATATAATATTTAATTAGAAAATCAAGATTTAGTAAGATTTGATAATCGAAAAGAAATAATCTATTTTAAAATTTTATACAGTATATAATAATTTAGAAAAATATAAAAATTTCGGTTAAGATAAAGATTTTATTTTTGGATTAGGAAATAATAATTTATTAGAAAATAATTAATGGACCCAATTAGAAGAGGATAGAGAATAGTGGAACACCAAGTAAATTTTGACTAGTAAGCAAAGAGAAGAGGGGATAGTATAGTCAATTAGAGAGGTAGAAATTCGTGGTCGAGCCCTCTGTCTTGATCAATTATTAATGAATTTAGATTTTATTGGCTTGAATGAAATATAATTATACATAATATGTGATTATTTGCTAATAATAAGATATTAATAATTAAATAAATTTGCATGAATAAATTCTAGGAGACATAACATAAAATTGATCTCGTAAATAAATACTACCATAATAAGAGATTCTATGAATAATATATATGTTTCTATATAGAAAATAGGTTAAGACCAAGATTTGGTTGGTAAAAAAAATCTTAAAATTCTATAGAAATATTATTGGGGCCAATGAAATTTTAAGATATTTCTTATAATTCTATAGAAATAAATTTGCAAGAGATTAAAACAAAGCAAATAGCATATTTATTAGAACCATAAGAAATTATTGTATGGAATGTTATGTCTTAGATGGAGGTAAAGCTAGATAAACACATCGCAATCAATTCATATTATAAGCAAGAGATTAAAACAAAGCAAATAACATATTTATTAGAACCATAAGAGAAAATCTACAAACCCATGCCTTCACAGGCTTCCGCCCGGAGAACAAAGCTTGGGAGACTACTCTCTCCTCATCCTAATAAACCTAAAAAATTATTGTATGAAATGTTGTGTCTTAGATGGAGGCAAAGCTCTCATCTATTTATAAGGAAACTAACGCTAGAAATAAAGTATTAAGAAGCCCAGCCTGAAATCTATACAAAAACTAGATAAAAGCCCGCTTAAACTCCCACAAATTAGGGCTTCTCGCGGTGCAGAGCAGAACAGGGGCGTGGGCCTTGGTCGCGCCGACCCTCAGTAAATAGGGCGCGGGAGCGTCAAGTATGGCGCGGTCGTGCCACTGGGCGATCCTTGTCCTTTGGTCGCTCCCTAGGCAAAAGTGCCCCTTTTGCATCTCTTCTTTACACGCGCTTGTTCCTCGCCTTCCGCGTCTTCTCCCTTGTGCTCGTAATCCTCGTATTGAGCTAGTTTGCTCCACGAAGTCAGGACTACGGCAATATGCTCCATTTGTGGCCTATTATGTCGGTAATTGATGCTAACTTCCACTCTTTACGACGTACGAGATGTCGCAATCATACCCCCACACTTGAACCTTGCTCGTCCTCGAATAATCCGCATGTAACTTTTGGTGGGCTCAGAGAGTACAGATGGCACAATTGGAGTGGTTGTCGATCAACTTTCTATCTCATGGTACCTATAGTCATAAAATAACGGGCATAGATTCCGACTCTAGAAAAGTTTGAAAAATAAAGCAACTAACTTAAGACTCAAAAACTGACTCTGAACCCAACATTGGCATCAATCATTCTCCCACACTTGAACTATGCTATCCTACGCAAATTCATTAATCAAGAGTCTCTAGACTATGTCAAAAATGTCTCTAAGCAAATAATCTACGAAAGAAGATAACACAAGATTAAAAATAGGACTAATTCTCAAGTGACATGCTCAAATCCATGAAGATAATGCAAAAGCTCCCACACCACTAAAAACAAATAGACCAAGTCTTAACTCTAATAAGTCCAATTGTATTCTTCTAATGCTCCTTTTCATCCTACTCATATAAATTTATTTATACACCGGGTATGTCCGTTTTACGGTACAGACCAAATTATTTTTATGTAGAACCTATCCATTTTATGGTCCATGCACTTTTTGCTTAACAGGTCATGGAGGATCGAACCTTTGGTTATTTTTCACACCTCGGAGATCGCGTGCTCTTCCGACTTTCTTTTACTTGGAGCTCACCACCTTATTATTTTCTTTTTTATTTTTCTATTGTAATGAAGAAGGAAGGGAGAAAAACTCTCAAATCAATATGGTAAAAATAGAGAAAATGGGGTAAACGTGCAAACTTGGTTTTGGACCTAATGCATTATAATCATAAATCGCATACTCGGGGCGAAGTCCTAAGTCTGATCAATAATATCATCATCATATCTAGTTGCATTATTAACATTAAAGGCATAGTAGAAAGACTCAAAATCAATGCATCATTGTAGAAGTCCACAAAGACTCAAGGAGGGAAAAATCATGATAGCCAACTCTATAAATTTTAAAAATGCTTAAAAATTCAAACTAACTAGATAAACGAGATAATTCCCCACCCCCACACTTAAACTTCACAATGTCCCCATTGTGAAATAAAGACAAAGGTGAAAGAAAAGTGGAATTAGGAAGAATACCTCATAAACGGGTTGCCTCCCAGTCATCACCTTTGTTTAACGTCGTTGGCTCGACGGATTTCTCTCTCCTCTTGGCCCTCCTTATCGATAAAACCTTTCTTCTTCTGCATCTGGTATGGCTTAGCTCCTATTCTCATCCTTGTTGCTCGGTCTAGACATAGTCCTCCCCTTTTAACTGGCCCCGTGTATGGCCTCTGTGGCAGCTCAATGATCCTCGTCTCAAACCTACTTCCTCTCTCACCTAGCTGTCGTCCTGGATCATACTCGCTAAAATGCATCGATGGCGGAGGAGCGAAGAAATGCGCTGCAGGAGGCGGCGCACGGGCGCGCCAAGGGGGACGTGATCGCGCTGAAGTTTCCGGAAAGTGTTCCATAAACGCGTGATCGCGCATGTGGGGGTCGCGTCTAGCCTTAGTAATGGGGGCGCGGTTGCGCCAAGTGAGTGCGCGGTCGGGCCACCTCTCAGTAACAGGTGCGCGGTCGCTCTTGGAGGGGGGGCGCTCGCACGAAGCCTCTGTTGCGTTATCGCGCACCTTTTGCGCGATCGATTGGGGGGCTTACTCCTCAACTCTGGGGTGTGTATTGGCCGGACCGGCGACCTCGATATCCTCCTCCTCTGTGTACTCCTTATTTGAGCTCTCGTCGCTGCTGGCTGGTGTGGCGTTGACGTTGGTTGCTTGTTTCTCCTTCCATGTGTCCATTGCTTGCATCATACGCTCAACCTGCTCATTCATGTACCTCGTGGTGGTTTGTGACTCATCAATCATCCACCTGGTGTTCTCTTCGATTGCTCTAGTAGTGCTCTCAAGATGCTCAATCAAGACATGCATCAAGGTCAGTGTAGGAGGTTCCGGGTCGGGATATGGTCTCCATCATTGATGCGCTGGATAGGGCTGTTGCCTGGAGTGGTAGAAATTTTACCGTTGTTTCTCGGCCTCCCTTTCAATGGCTCTCGCAACCTCTTTCGCATCCTCAATCTTAGCGGCTCTCGCAGCCTCTTCCTCAGCAATCCTGGCAGCCTTTCTTGCTGATGCACTCTCAGTGGAGCCTTCTTGAAGCTTATCTAGTCTGGCTTCCAATTCATCCATCTCTTTCGTTGCTCTCACGATTCCATCCAACCTATCTCTATGACTATTGGAACTCATTAATAACGCACGGTCCGCACCAAATCTAATGAAATAGCAACCACAAGAAAAGAGAATTGGACTCCCCGACAACGATGCCAATTTGATGAAGGGTTGTCATGGGCCCTATCAAAGTAAATCCTTTCTCACTTCTCTACGGGTGTAGAGTGGTAAGTAGGAGTCAAATCCCACACGAGTCTATGTATCTAATCTTATGTTTGCAAACAAATTAGCTTTAAAGTATACAAAAGGAAAAGGGGGGAAATTATGATTAATTGATCAAGAAAAATAATAAAGGCAAGTGCTTTGGTCTCCAAGCATCTACCTACGGAGTCATGGGTTTGATCATTGATTTCCCATTATCAATTGGGTTCATTCTCTCAAGTATATGCTAAGTTTGTCCTAATCCATGTTCAAGAGTAGCTAATCAGGTCAACTAGTCCTAATAGCCCCTTACCTACCAATCTATCCCTGAAACTATCAAGACTATCTCCTAGGCAGCATTAAGTTCATGAATAGATAAGAAAGTGTAGCGCCCTTGGCTACTAACACCTCATTAATCTCTACATCCCTAAAAATCCAACTAGTCCAAGTAGTGATTTGTGCCACTAGGTAGGCGAGGTTCTCCAACTAGGATAAACTAGGCCCTAGTATAAACCTAGGTAGATAAGCTAGATAAACACATCACAATCAATTGATATTATAAGCAAGATATTAGAACAAAGCAAATAGAATATTTACTAGAACCATAAGAGAAATCTACAAACCCATACCTGTGCAGGCTTCCGCCCGGAGAACAAAGCTTGGAAGATTACTCTCTCTTCATCCTAATAAACCTAAGAAATTATTGTATGGAATATTGTATCTTATATGGAAGCAAAGCTCTCATCTATTTATAAGAAAACTAACCCTATACATAAAGTATTAAGAAGCTCAGCCCGAAATATATACAAAAACTAGGTAAAAGCCCGCTTAAAACTCCCACAAATTAGGGCTTCTCGTGGCGCAGAGCAGAACAGGGGGGCGAGCGCATGTCTGTCAGCGAGATCTATGCATAAAGTATTAAGAAGCCCAACCCAAAATCTATACAAAAACTAGGTAAAAGCCCGCTTAAAACTCCCACAAACTAGGGCTTCTCGTGGCGCAGAGCAGAACAGGGGGGCGGGCGCATGTCTGTTAGTGAGATCGGAACCCTCAGTAAGCAGGGCGCGGGCGCGTCAAGTATGGTGCGGTCGCGCCACTGGGCGATCCGTGTCCTTTGGTCGCACCCTAGGAAAAAGTGCCCCTTTTGCTTCTCTTCTTTGCATGCGCTTGTTCCTCGCCTTCTGCGTCTTCTCCCTTGTGCTCATAATCCTCGTATTTGGCTAGTTTGCTCCACGAAGTCAGGAATACGACAATATGCTCCATTGTGGCCTATTATGTCGGTAATTGATGCTAACTTCCACTCTTTACGACGTACGAGATACCGCCAATCAAGGCTCCTCTTCTAGCTCGCACCAACTAGTGCGCTCTAAGGTGGCAATAGTGGTGGCAACGTCAAACTCCTCCAGATCCAGTGTGCTCCAAAACCCTTGCCCTATTATGATG
This sequence comes from Phyllobates terribilis, assembly GCF_046119375.1. NCBI lineage: Eukaryota > Metazoa > Chordata > Amphibia > Anura > Dendrobatidae > Phyllobates > Phyllobates terribilis. The sequence continues at coordinate 31,624 of NW_027368396.1, read as the reverse complement.
GGCTCGATCACCATGCGCATCCTGAAGTTGTTGTGGGGAGGTGAGAGACGGATTTCTGAGACGCCCTCCATTGAGATGACGACTTTTGACGAGAGGCCTTTGGCCTTTTTAACTATGGTGGAGGGGGTGATTTCTAGAGGGCGTTTGAGGTGTGTGCGGCTTTGGGGGGGATCAGGAGTTGTGAGGGTGAGAGTAGGGGCTGTTAGAGCGAGGGCTGGTGGATGGCTTTCTGGATTTGGACGAGGAGAGCTTCGGGGTGGTTGAAGAGATGGAATGAATGGGCTCGGTTATTTAGGCCTTATCCTCCTCCATTTGTTCTTGCTGCTCAATTTTACCTACGATGAAACAATCAAATCTTTGTAACCCATCGAAGCTTAGCCTTTATGGGTGGATTAGCTTTCTTGTTCACATTAGGAGAATGGTTATTCTCACTTTTGGCCTTTGGTTGAAGAAACATGCTCAAAATAAGAAGGGTTATTCAAATCAAGCACTTCACGTGTATTGTGAGTGGGTGACTTGTATGGCTTGTTATTTAGAGCATGCTTCTTCTTACAACTATGTAGAGTATGACCATTATTACCACATAACCTACACCATTCATTGTATTTGACATAATTGTACTTGCCCTTTCCAGGTCTGAAGGGCCTTTTGTCCTTAAGCTTAGGATCTAAGGTGTTTACTCAGTTCCCTTGGGCTTGGCTCACATACATATTATGAGCCTTTCCCCCTTGGAACTAGCAATTACTGTCCCTTGACCATTGTTCAAGTGCCTTTACCTTTTTCACTAGAAATTCATTTTTGCTTCTACAAGTTTGAAGGGCTTTATCTAAGGTCTCAACTTTTTCAGTTAATTCTCTAGTAAAGTTCTCATTGGCACTAGAGCCCTTAGTGGAATCCCTATCTGAGTCATATCCTAGTCCAGTTCTAGATCTAACAAATACAGTTTGACTAACCGTGTTCTTATTAATAGATTCAGTTAGATCGATAAGTTTATTAAGGATGATTCCTAAGTCGCTTTTTACCTCTGAGTGCAAGTCCTTAAATAGTCCCCCTTGAGGTTGCTTACCACTGCATCCCTCACAGGTCTTAGTCATTAAGCTCAGTTCCCTAGACTTTACTAAGGCATTTTCCTTGTTATCTAACCTAGTAGACAAATCCAAACACTCACTACATAGATCCTTGACCTCCTCTTCATATTCATTGATTTATGACTCTAGAGTTTCAGTATCTTCTAACAAGCCCTTAATCATGTTAATAAGCTCTTTCGTTTCTAGAAAATTGAGACAAATAGGGAAAGGGTAAAAAGATTTTACCTCAGAAGCAATGGCCTCTGTATCAGCCATAAAACAGTGGCATTGGTAGCCTTCATGGAGGTTAGCTTCATCGTCTTCTTCTCCCCATGCCGAGAAAAGTTCTTTCTTTTCAGATGCTTCGACCTCAGGGTTGGTGCACGTCTTAGCAAGATGCCCCTTTTCCTAGCAATTGTAGCAGGTGTACTCCTTGAGATCTCGCTTTGCTGTAGATGATGATTCTCCTTGACCAGCTTTCTTCTTAAACCATTTCTTGACCATCTTTGTCATGAGGGAGACTTCCATGTCATCGTCCTCTTCCTCTTCACTATCATCGATGTCCATCTTTTCTAGAACCTTTGTAAGCTTAAAAGCGGTTACAATGGCTTCTTTAGTAACTAATCCCATCCTCATATCAACATTCTCTTGGTCGAAAAAGTTGCCAAATATGTCGACCATTGAGAGCTTCTTGCAATCTGGAGACATTAGAGTGATTCTTTGGGTGAGCTCGGACTTGTCACTCATTGCATAGATGACCTCTAGTGTTTGCTCCCAAGCATCAATCTTTCACCAACAACGCTTTATTTGTTCATCAAGATAGTGAACCGGGATTAACATGCGGACACGCTTTCACCAGGGAGTTGCTTGAATGCTTTCTTTGAAGAGTGAATTTTCTGGTGTCCTTTTGATCTTCACTGTCATTGTGAATGGAGATGATGGCTTTTGGCCGTTGGTATGCCAATGACCTTGTCAATGTCTATTCGTGTGAGCCCACATAGGATAAGCTGTCGAGCTTTTGAGTTATTCTCCATCTTGGCATAGTTCTCAGGTTTCCAATCTTTCCTTTCCTTTAATTCCGGAAGTACTTCATCGTCGAGCTCAATAATCTTCCAGCACTAGTTGTCTTGGGTTTGGATGAATGTTGTATGCACTCCTAGCCACCAGTCAAGCTCCCCTTCAAGAAGCTGATGAGGTTTGTTCAAGGACATCCCTAGATTGAATTCTCCGTTCTTCTTCATCGTATTGGAATCGGATCCCGCTCTGATACCAATTATGGATCGTGTGATTTAAGTACCTTAATCTAACTAGAGATTTTATCTTTTATGCGGAATAAGATTAAGAAATTTAAGAACAATGATTATCAAAACGATTTCCTTTATTGATTCAACTAGAGTTTACAACTTCTAGGCGAACACACAGTTCTTAGTTCGTCTTTAACCTCTCCTAGATATTGCCTAAAATCTAAATCAACAAAGATTACTTCTTGGAACGAACAACCTTTTCTAAATCGATAATCTAAACTATTTATACTAAAGGCATAATCACCGGGAACTAATCTACGAAAAGCTAGATAAAAACAATAAATAAAAGTATAAATCATAACTGAATATCTAAGATAAGAAAGTAGCTCTAACAACCTAGATTACAAATCTAGGAGATCTCTGATAAATCTATCTTTCCTTTTATACCAGCTCATTTACGCGCTCGGTTCCCATCCTTGTCACTGGGTTCCCTTCAGCGCATCACTCCCTTCTATTGTTTAGAGCCTCTATTACTCGGTTCCCTTACTCCATGACTCGGTTCCCTAACTGTGTACTTGGTTCCCTTGATCCTTGTGAAGCACTTTGAGCGTTTTGCTTCTCGCTTGACTCGCTTCAACTTCCTAGCTTAAGCTCGTTAATTCCTTTGCTCCAATTACCTAATTTGCTCAAAGGCCTATTGATATCCTGCAATAACTCACTCAAGGTAGACATTAGTATATAAGGATGTTTGTTATCATTAAAATTGAGAGATCATAAGTTATAGATACTAGTAGCTAGTTCCTATAACCAACAATATTCAATAATTTAGAGCATTTTATATAGTAATGACTACGAGGATATTTATTGTGAAAATCTGACTCTTAGCACTAAAATTATGAAACAAATATAATTAATAAGTAGTCTATTATAATTAAAAATATCCTTTTAACCCCAAAAAAGTATAACTATCCATATTAACATCTGTGCAAATGTTCTCCCATATCGAAACACAATGAAATTTTCGACCATTGGATGTATATAAAAAGCGATGTTACATGTTGATATTTTTAAGCCTCCCACGTTGGAAACTTAATAAAGTTTCCCTCTCTTTGAGGTGTATAAAATGAGATCACAAGTTTCCCAGTAAAAATGGATTTTTATGCTTCTCTTATTATTCAAGTTGAACTTAAAACATTAGAAGCACAATAATCGATTTTCCAATTTAAATTTTTTATTTGTTATGTTTTATCATGACAATTACATTTTTTGAATTGAATTGTGTGTGATTTTCAGTTACTAACAATCTTTTTTTAATTTTTTATATTTTTACGATTTCTTTCTTCCATTTTTCTAGCCTATGTACTTCATAAAAATTGGATTAAATATTCAGTAAATCAGAGAATTTTTATATAGTAATGACTATTTATATTAACACTTGTGCAAATATTCTTCCACATCGAAACTCAATGAAATTTTCAAACATTGGATGTGTATAAAAACTCATGTTACAGGTTGAGAATTTTGAGCCTCATAGATCGAAAACTTAATGAAGTTTCCTTCTCTTTGAGGTATATACAAGGAGATCACAAGACCCCCGGTAGAAATGATTCAAGTTGAACTTAAAATAATAGATGCCCAACAATCAATTTTCCAGTTTAAAATTTTTATTTCTTACGTTTTAGCATGACAATTAGAGTTTCCGAATTGAATTATGTGAGATTTTCAGTTACCAACAATTTTTCTTTTTTATGATTTCTTTATTCCATTTTCTAGCGTATGTACTTCATAAAAATTGGATTGAATATTCAATAATTTAAAGAATTTTTATATAGTCATGACTACGATGATATTTGTTTTGAAAATATGACTCTTAGCACTAAAATTATAAAAAAATTATATATATCAATAAGTAGTCTATTATATTAAAAATTATCCACTTTAACTAGAAAAAGTAAAAATTATCCATATTAATACCTATGTAAATGCTCTCCCATGTCCAAAACTTTTTGAGGTTATTTTAAGTGATAATGAAACATCGCTACATGATTAGAAACTACGATCTATAGTTATAAAGAGAACACCTCCTACCTCTACTGGTGTACCACTATTTCATCGAGGAGTTGGCTATATATGAGAAAAGTTACTTTAAATATCCTTGCTCGAGTTATTCTAATGGTGGAAGTATCGAAGTCACATAATGTGTACTCTAAATAGACAAGTATAGTTTTCAATACATTGTACACAAGATGAAGGATATTTATTTCATTATTTCTTCTTGCATAAAGTTTAAAGAATCTACTCGGATATGTAGTTTTGAATCCTCCCTTTATCTCACTCATGTGCACAATGTTGCTAATTGAAGGTAATATTTCTCAGAACATGTGTTTCGAATATTTGTTACAGTAACACTATATGATTAACCTCAAGTTCTTCATGGTATTGCTACAAAAATAGATTGGTTGGTGTTACATTTGATCCTTATAACAAAAATAATTTTCTTTTGGCTTATCTATTTACAGTAACCGAGGAATCATTATGGTATATTTGTAAGAAACAATTTCCTATTTATAGTTGTTTAGAGTATTGGTATTTATTCAATAAAAATATAAGACTTTCAGACAGGAGTGTATCACGTGTTTTTGTCACTCCATTTGATTTGAAAGTACTCCATATAAATAATTCTAACTTCATACTCGATTTGATATAAAAAAACATGCGACGTCCGGGCATAGACAACCTAGTATATAGTATACATAGCTCTACCCCATTAGTTTTTTTTAAAGCTCTTCCCCCATTCATTAATCATAACATATTGCTTCTTTATTCACTCAATGCCTCCCTAAAACATAAATATATTAACTCATACTTTACTTATCATTAATTTATTTAAAATCCTTCACCCTTTTATTCTTAAAAATTATGTTTGAAGAATATTTATTTCATTATTTCTTCTTGCATAAAGTTTGAAGAATCTACTCGGATATGTAGTTTTGAATCCTCCCTTTTAATTTTAAAAATTAAGCTCAATTTCTTATTAGTAGTAGGTTATTATCTAAAAAGGTGCTAAACATTCGAAGAAAAACTTTAGAAAGATACTAGACAATGTATGTAAATAGTTAAGAGAAAGATGACATGCTCGAACTATGCTATATTAGCAGCACTGTTAACCTATTAGATCAATAAATTTGCATGTTTTTCTATCTTTTTCCCACAAATTTTTCCTACACAATTGCCTTGCTCATGTATAAGAGATTAATGAATTGTTACCATCGTTATCTTATGAATATGTTCTAAATCAAGTCTCAAACACTTCAATCATTGAGTAGATAATCTTGATCTATGACCATACAATTGTCACATGTATTCTATCTGAAAATTAGATTCTAAATAGTCGAATTATTATATAGTTTAACATTAGTAAGCTCTAACTATAAAAGTTATGGTGTTATATTTACTTTGAGAAAATAATAGTATTAAACAAAAAATTACATTTGAGTTGTGGCAGATAATTCATACTTATAGATTTATATATAAATTCTATATATGTCCATCAACTAATCTACCTATGCTAAATTTAAAATTAATCACAATATATTGAGATTCTTGGACAAAAACACATACACGATAAAGAATATATTCATTAATCCTACATTACTTAGATTTATATCCTCGAATATTACAACACTAGTCTTAATACATATAAAAATTAGGGGGATTTCAAAACAGTAAATGTGAATTCTATTGACTCTAATAAATTATTCCAAAAGTATCTCAATGCGTTTCTAATCCCACCTCTATATTCCAAACGTTACTAAGCTTATATTGACTCCATTAAATCATTCTTTCTCTCTTTCATTCCAAGCGTTTCCAGCGAAGTTATACCTCCCACCGGACGACGAAGAGAAGGTGTGGTTCAAATGTCTATCGAATAAGGAAAAGGTGAAAGCAAAGAAGAAGACGACAGAGAACGTAAAGAAGGCGCGGCGAGACCGTCTCGATCCTGAGAAATCCTCCAAAACAACGCTCGATTTGCTCAAAGAATTTGTGGAGAAGGAGAAATACGCCTTGAAATCGGATAACGACGCTGCCGAGGAGAACGAAGGCAGTCGGTGCCGGAGAAGAGCGACAATCCTACCTACAATGAGTTGAAGCAACGACTGAGACTAAAGATTGAGGTGTTCAAAATTGGTCACGGGACCGAAGTCGATATTGAGAGAAGAAGGGCTAAGAATGAGGCGAGGAAACGAAAGCGAGAGGAGTGGGCTAAGCAGAAAGGAAAGAGGAAACAGGAGAGAGAGGAAGACGAGAAGCTCTCCATGGATGTATCTGCAGCCGTGCAAGGAATTGTCTTCTTGAGATTGGTTCACATAATCTTAGTTGTCTCACTATTGATATCCCTACATTTTTTACTATCATTCTCCTAAATTGATTGTTTGTGGATTTTCTCAGTTACGTGTTGAAGAAAATATGACTAGCTTGACAAACAGAGAGATGCCGACTATCTGTTCACCATGAGTTAAATACATTCCTTTCACATTTCTCTAACATTGAATATTGGTATGATTGAATTTGTTGAATTTTGTTTAATGTTTTATGTTATTTGCAAATGTCCCTAATTGCTCGGACTCAACACTCCGTGCTCTTTCAGTTTACTAAATTAAAGTATACTACAAGACTTGAAACCTTTTTCTTGCCTTGATGATCCAAATAGAAGTTAAAACTCCACTATCTTCTAATAACCCAGAATATATAGTAGTAAGTGTTGTATTTCTTGAGTACTCACTACTAACTCTTCTTTAATGGACATTGAGTTTTTTCTCAGCAGATGAATGGACACTAAGATTGCTAGAGAATTGTTTTTCTTTTGATCACCGTGTTTTGGATTAATCACATCTTTTTAAATTGGTAGGGAATAGGTATCCAAGAGCTTCTATAATATTTCAAATCCTAAGCCGAAGTCAAGGTCCACCACTTATACAAACCAGAAGGGCACCGTGGCATAAGTCTACTAATATTTGAAAACTCCATTATTAGATATATAGAAGTTGAGCGATTGCATAAACACTTTCTTGAGCAAGGGACTGGAAGAAAGGCATGGGAACATAGATCTAAGTTTTTTGATGATGAAGCCAGTCACCAACTTTTTGGCTACTTAGCAACCATGGATAATGTAGAAATATTCAATCAAGATAATCTTGGTTTTTCTACTCTTTCTTTGAACTGTGGAGTACATGTATAGTTACATGGAAATGGTTTCTTATTATCTGTTGAGTGCATGCCTAGTTCCAGTATATTCTCTTTCACTAAAATGACATTTTGGTATTGGTGCATATTTAGACAAGCAGAGAGTGAAGTATGAAATGAGATCATACTCCGAAATAGTTTCCTAGTTGAAGTAGATGAGTGAAGAAAATCACCAACTTGCTCAGCGAAAGCAGAAAGATGCTGAAGAAAACAAATGCATGGAAAAGTTGGATGAGTCGCAAAGCTTCTTGTCTGAAAGTTTAATCCATACTGAAACAATCACTAGGTATTGAAACATATGTTATTGTTTCCGAATTGTAATCCTGTCGTATATTCATTCTAATGGGCAGATGCAAGGTGTCAAAACTGTTGGTGGAGGTGATGGTGCAGTGAAGCATGTACCTCGTGTTGTCTTTGTTGATCTTATGCCTATTCTCATTGATTGAACCTGCAAACAACTTTTCTGTCCTGGGCATTTTTTCAATGGAAAGGAAGAAGCTGCTAAGTTTTAATACCATTAATATTCCCGGTTAGTTTCCCCCATTTGTTCAGCTCTATGTTTTTTTAAGGAGAATAAATGATCAAAATTATGTATGTTTTTGTTCAACATTCTATTGATTGTAGAGATCATCAGTGTGATGAATTTTGCAGCATCGATGTCCAAAAGGTAGCCCTTTTTTTGACTCACTAGTTTTTCATTTTAAATGAGTTTAAAGTTTGAGACATCCTTTGAGATAGATTTTTGCTCCCAATGTAGATGTATTTAGAGGAGGATTTGGATTGATGATGAGAAGATGGACTGCCAAGAGAACATGTGAGTTTCCACCATTTTGTTCAGCTCTATGTTTTTATTCAGGAGAAGAAATGATCAACATTCTGTTGAATTGTTAAGTTCCATTTCCCTTTCCTTTTTCTTATTTGTTTCCCATTTTTTGCTACAATCTGTCTTGAATTCTTGAATAATGAGCTAATTTGACTCAGGAATTCTGACATCTCCTGAATTCTGTCCTGAATTTCTAGAAGCAGGTAGCAATAGAGCTGTTAGAGATGCATTTGGACGAATAAAGAACACCTTCTTTGAGCATATGATAGGCTCCACTGTATTCCTCTTCTCCTGGTTGGAACTGTCCTTGAGAAGATCGAATGAGTCAGATAAACAAAGAAGTGATGGAAAACAAAAACTAACCCACTGGAATCCGTCTGCCTTTTTAAGGTGAGTCTCTTTCATGGTTTGGTTCTTGAGTTGTGTGTGATATTCCCTAGATTGTGTGATGAGTAGTGTTTGCTGATGTAGTTATAGCAGTAGCAAGAAGTTGAGATACTCTTTCTCATTGATAGACAACAGCGATGAAGAAAATAGGAGCACTATTCATCAACTACCATACTAAACCGTTTACTCTCTTTTGTTCTAACTGAACCATTAATTGGAACTAATTGTTTGCCAGAATTATCAAGAGCATAGACCTTTTTCCATATCCAACTTTCTCATCATAATACTTCACAAACAGTTTTGAAATTTGAACTTCTAAAAGTAAAGCTGCTAAGCACTGAACATCTTTCTTCAGAAAATTTATTAGCTTTTGATGAATCAGAATATGACAGTGTGGATAGACGCTGAAATGATTAATGATCCCGGACTCCCAGTTCAATGGTTGAAGATATTGTTCATGGTTTAAATATATGCATGAACATGAATAGGCCAGAAGAACATATAACTGTTGCTCTAGAAGAGGAAAGTGTTGTGGATGATGTAGTATTTCGGGATGTAGATGTGCTCCTTGGCCAACAGTGTGATCTTTCGGTAGAAATTACATGAAAGCTGATACAAGAGGAGATTAAAGACTAGAACGAAGATATTTTAGATGAATGTTCAACGATGGAACATGAAACATGGGAAGATGTGCATGATCATGAAATTTTTGAGGGAGGTTGTAGTTTGATAGAAAAATAAATTCCAAAGGAAGACTATGAAATGGTAGCGAAGACTTATACAAATGAATTTCAAGAAACAGAACAAGAAGCGGAGTTTTGACTGGTGTGACTAAAGTTGTGGATGATACTATTGAGCATGATGAGCATAATGTGAAACGGGTTTTTTTGGGTGAGTCTTTTACTCTTTATTCCACTCAGATTGGTTTTTATGGAGGAGAGTGTGTAGAGATTTTGTTGTTGTTGAATTTTTCGATCATTGATGAATATGTTAGTGTGTTTGTTCTTTTGAGAAATTTGCTGGTGTCTGGATAGTTTGTTGGGAGTGTTATTCCGATTGGTTTTTATGGAGGATTACAGAAAAGTGTGCATCGCTGTTGTTGTTGTTGAATCTTTAGATCATATGTGATGAATATACCTTTATTTGTGACTAAATTGCTTTATGAAAGATTCCATCTCTAATTGTTTGGCCATTCTTTTGTGCGTTGTTTTCTCAACGTCGGTGGCGAAGCAAGAGCTGCCTTTCCTACACTTTGGGTATGTTTTTTCTACAAAACTGAAATTCATTGACGTGATGACATATAGAAAAAAGTAAATGAAGTTCACTTACATTGACGTAATAATATAAAGTTGGTGGATTATTCGAAATGGAATATTAAAGAAAAATATAAGAAACAAATAAAAAATATAAAAAAGAAAACAATGGGCAGTGCGTAGCACGGGCCCAAAGGTCCTAGTTATAATTAAAGATTAGGGGTTATGATGTACCCAATCATTAAATGGCCCTCTTAAATCATTTAATTTTTATTTCATAATTAGTATTATGAACATGAATTCATTATTGATACGTGAGTTTTTGGTGAAAATATAAAATATTAAATGTTCCTCTAACCTCATTTATCCTTTTTATTTTTTATCTTATTACTTGAATTTATGAATTAATTTTTCTATAATCATTGATAAAACACCCTATTATTAAATTAAAATTATATAAAAAATTTATCTTATATATATAACTATTAAAACAATCCTTTTCAAACCTCCTCAAGAATTTTGACCCCACTAATTAGTGGTTTTTCAAACTCCTATTTATTTACACTATTATTTCTCCTTTATATAATTTCTTTTTTATTTTTATTTTTATTATTTCCACTAAATAAAACCCTAATATTTAGGAACAAATTGATAAGATATTTAGAACTTATAATTAATTAATTATTAAATTTAAATTCTTCTAAAACTTACTTAGTAATTATTATATTAAATCAATTTATTTTCTAAACATGGGTTCCCGCTTTTGTTCCTGGGGTTGTTGTCTCTTCGGCTGTCGCTAGGAAAAAGAAGAAGTATGAGGTTAAGTGCGTGGAGAATGGTTATAAGTTTATCGTTTTTGCCTTCTCTACCTTTGGTGAATTAGGAAGTGATACTATTGACTTTCTTACTAGGGTTACTCGTGTTGCTCAAAGCAACACTCTTAGTCCCAATGTGCGCTCTTTTATTTTTCATAGATTGGGATATACTTATTTAAAATTTTATAAATTACATTTTCCTAAATATAAAACCCTGCAATATGTTATATTTTATAATTTTTTTATGTTATTTTAAACCTAATTCATTACTTTGATGCATTTTTTCAATATTTTTTACCAAATTAAACAACTATATTAATATCTTTTTTATATTAAACTTTAACAAATTAATTACATAAATGATATTTAAAGGATAAACTTTACTATTACGATTCAGAATCTAAACGACCAAAGTTCGATCTATATCGAATTTGAATTGCACATACTATTGCAATTATATCTAACATATTCAAAATTATATTAGTTGTAACACCCCCAAATTACCTTGGGAATATTACCGCCAGTAACCCCGAATCATCGACCCGAAGTTACTAAGGCTTAGAACATTAAATGTAAAAACAAATACTCAATATATTAATAATAAATAATTGTCTTACAATGCAAAAACAAATCCCAAAAATAATAATATAGCGGAAGACTTAATCATAAACAGATCGTAACCTTGTTGAAACTGAAAACAAAACAAAGAAATAATCTTCAACTGCCCTGCGCCCGAAATCTTCAATCCTTGAAGCTACCACCTGATGCACCGTAAAGAGATGGATGACACCAGCCAACCATAAGAGAAAAAAATAGTGGTTGGTTAGTCGAGAGACTATGCAGTGGGATTTATGTGATTCTCTATGTAGTCGTATCTAGTTAAACCCGACGATTTCTCGAATAAAAAGTCGATAACCGAGGCAACTCCGACACTTCCACGGAATAAGGAAGAGATATAATAATAATATATATGTGTGTATATATAACAAAAGAAGACTCCAAAAAGTTGAGTCTTATGGGAAGATATTAATATAATATTAATATTATAAATGTGTGGGAACATTTTATATAATTCAAACAATAGGTTTTGAAATCACCCCCCATGAATAATTGAGTCAACGACCAACCTCACCGCATACGTGTTGTGCGAATTCAGATCGGAAAGATGACTTACTTACCCGGGAGGCCAGACAATTTTCCAAGTTGTACTAATTGTCCGGAACACATTAATTATGCACAAAAGTGCTTATCTTTCGTACTTCCAAAACGATTTACGTTGAAGCTTTTAATGATGTCTCGCAATGAGAACAAGGGAATAATCCCGATAATCGGCACCAGCTGTGGGCACCACCCTCATATAAGGATAAGGGTATGATCATGACCAAAAAGGCTATTAGGGCAAAATCCTCCTAATACCAGTTATAAAGAAACCACTAGACCTCGCGAGGTACATAGTGTTCCTACGAATACTCGTTCTAACTATATAGTATATATATCCACAACAATCCACAACAAGTCCATCTATCACCCTAAGGTGATAATATAAATATCATCATATATATAGTATATCCACTATATGCATACAACCTAAATAACATTTATTTTAGGTTATTAAAGTTCCCAACACACAAGAGAATAATATTTTATCCCAACTTAATATAACAACCGATTCATTGTTAATTAAGACAAATATGGAATAAAAACAAATAGATAAGCAAGAGCGAACCGCCACTTGCCTTAGTTACGAGAATTGATCGGGATCTAAGATGGAGTTTGGAGCCTTCTCAACGAACTCGATCTTCAAGAATTCTGATCCAACGCGGTACCCAAACACATGAATAATATTATAATTAGACTCTATTTGATATAATTATCTCATTAAATTATATTAGTCTTAAGTAGGAGTCAATTACAAAAAAAAACTAACCTTATTGAATATTATTATACTCAATATATATTTATAAATAAATATATGATTAGTTTACAAATTAGGATAATGTAATAGTATGTATGAATTTGTCTTCACCTTCGTGTATACATATGTGATATATGGTTAATCACATCATAAGTATAAATTAGATGAACCAAATATACGAATCATATGTGATATATGGATTGTCTTCAGTCTTCACCTTCGTTCTCTTTATACAGAGGAAGTGAACAACTGCAAATCAATGAAACAGGGCAACCCAACAACTCACCGGAGGATGACGAACGACGGCGGTGACTGCGGGTGGCACAACAGCGGCACGACGGCGATGGATAGGGCTGGGAACGGAACCGGAAAGTGTAAACAACCGGGACTATATATATATACAAACCAAAAGTTTAAAAGTTCGGAGCTTTACCGATGGTTGACGACGACGGCAATGGCACAACAACGGCTCCGGTGATGTTGACGACGAAGAGGAAGGAGGAGACAACGGCTGGATTCAATGGTGGTAGGACTTCTAGTCATCGTAGACGGTTTGGCTTCACCGGAATGGGGGCACGTCGACCTCACCGGGAAGACGAAAACAGGGGCGACGCCGGCAAGGACGAACCGGCGGCGCGGTGGTGATCTCGCCGGGATAACGTGGAGGGAGGAAGGATATGGTGTTTGGCAAGAGGAGGAAGAAGGTGTAGTGTGGGCGTAGGAGGTGATCGGAACAGAGGAGAAACGAAAGGTTGTTGACGGAGAAGTTACAACGAAACGAAGCTCTGTTTGGTGTTTTATTTGTGCGGCCGAGAAGGATATAAAACATGTGGAACGGAGTTTGGTTTATATAGGGGTAGGATAGATACCTCCAAACCCTAATTTTAATTAAAGAAATCACTTAATAAAAAGATTTAACTTAATTAAATTTATGGAAACCTTAAAAGGAATAATATAAATAATAAATTATTTATATTGGCTTCTTCACAGTAGTCTAACTAATTCCGAAAATTATGAATCTCGTCCGTAATCCTTTCGAAATACCAAAGGAAGAATTTACTTTTCCGGAAAGTTAAATAAATACTCCAAAGTGTATTTATTTATAGATAAAGAGTTCTAGGTACTCGTACTAACGATTAGAATATGACGAATTAAATAATAATTTATTCGTCTACGCGTAATCTGCTCAATTCATCAAAAGATAACATTCATAAAATCAAATGAATATCAAAGTACCAAAATAACCTTCAGAAATAGAGGGTTATTACATTAGTTTTATTTATCAAGTCATTATTTTTAATCTAATAATTATTTCTCATTTCATCACTCATTCAAATCTTACCTTATTTTAAAATCTCTCGTAAAACTTTTATAATAATATAATTTTGATAACCCCGTGCAAGACACAGAAAATATGCAGTTTATATAAAAGTTAGGAGAAAGATAACACTAACTAACTTCCACAATCAATTTACATGTATCAAGCAAGTCGGTTTTGAATTGATGATGTGGTAGAATTGAGTTCCTAGCCCAAAAAACAAAATTTAGATCAATTCATATTGGATTAGCCCATGTCAAGGTTTGGATTGACCCAACAATTCGAGATTATTAATATTGTTCTTCTTATAGCATATTTACTATAATCAAAGAAGTTAAATTATTTAAAACTAGAAGAAGAAAAAATTAAATAATTTAATAATAATCACTAATTAATAAGATCATTAATCATAAAGAAAATATATCTTTCAACAATAACTAAGTGTTTGATTTGTAATTCAATAAATACAGTTAAAGAACAATATATCAGCCAAATATGTATATCCATATAATCTTAATCCTTCAAATTGTACAACAATAAGTGATTATAGAAATGACTATTAACAATTCAATGGTCTTTTGAGCTAATAGATATTAAAATAAGTAAGTACTCCATTAGACTTTACTTTTTTACAAGTGATAATTATTATGCAATATTATATTTTAACTAATTATGCAAATGAGCCTACCAAAATGGAATTTAATCTAAAAGAATAAATGGTTTAAGAAGATTGAGTGTGCATAAGATTATCCCCTCAATCCAGTTTAAAATTATAAGAAGAAATAATTAAAAGAGAAAAAGTTGAATTAAGAAACCAAGATAAATATAAAGTTTGAACAAGGATGATATTTTATGACATTTAAGTAGTAACAAAATGGACTAAACACATCTTACATACACATATATCTAATAAGTTTATTTGCAAAATGTTTATTAAAAGGACAAAAATAAGTATTAGTAAACCCATGAACTACAATCTATATATCTATATATAGACTAAAGAATAGTCCTCTGGCTTATGTGTCGGTCTGAAATTGAAATAACTGACATGTCACTCCCAGTTTAATTTCACTTAAAATTCAACATTTTGAGAAAGTCACTTCATCTTCCATATCATTAAAATCATTAATTTCATTAGCCATATCATTAAAGATATTAATATATACAGTATATTATTATGAGTATTAAAGCTATCTCTTTTCAAACTTTCTCCTTAATTTTAGTCAATCATCCTTCTCTTATTGGTTCTATTGTTCTCTCTCATTTAATTTGTAATTTCTTAAATACACTACCACATTTATATGAAGAAATTGCTAAGATAATTTTATTTTAATTTATTACATGTAAATGATTCTTCTAAAAGTAACTTAATTAATACAATGTTTAAAAATCGTTATACAAATTTAGGTTATTTTTCATTTTCCAAATATATCACTATATTATAAACATATATAGACATATGTATTAACATATAATAAATATTATGAACTATATTTCTTCTCTAAGAATCAAAGATGCAATAATTTATATTATTTATATATTAGAACTACCTCATTTGAAGCTTTCTCCATCATTCTAGCCAATATTTTCTTTGGTGTAATTTTCTTATTGGAACTCTCCTCTTCCTATTGATTCTTATTCTATTTTTTAAAATTATTAATTTTAAAATTAACTCCCATATTTTTAGGAATAAATTGATAAGGTATTTATAATTTAATATAATTAATCATTATATTTAGATTATTCTTCTAAAACTTACTTAATAGAATATTAATCAATTTATTTTCTAAACTTAGATTTTTTATTCACCAAATGAGTTACTATATTACATAAATATATTTCACAAAAGATAAAACAATGCAATATTTATCGTATGATTTATTTTTTATTTTATTTAAAATTGATTCCACTGCTTTGATGTATTTTATACAAAAAACTTTTATTAAATAAAGTAATTATATCAATATATTTTTCTATATAGATAAACCAATGCGATATGTATTTCATAATTTATTTTTTATGTTATATTAAACTGAATAATGATGTATTTTAAAAAAATACCAAATAAAGTAATTATTTGAATATATACTTTTATATAAATCTATATCAAAACAACAAGCAGTTGAACTACAAAAATAAAATTTTAAAGGATGAACTTTATTATTCCGATTAATAATCTATTCAGAATCTAAACGATCAAAGTTCGATCTATGTTGAATTTGGATTGTACATATAATTATGATCCATACTGAATTTGGGGAATCGGTCTCCATTGATTAAAATTTTGTGGAAAATTTCATTGGTGACTTGAAATCGGTGAGTTCATGATAACTTTTTAAAAATGATTTTTTATAGAAAAACTAATTATATCTATATCTATATCTATATCTATATCTATATCTATATCTATATCTATATCTATATCTATATCTATATCTATATCTATATCTATATCTATATCTATATCTATACTAAAGAAGAGTCATCCTACTTATGTGTCGGCCTGAGATTAAAACAGCCGACATGTCGCTCACACATTAATTTCACTTAAAATTCAATAGTTTGAGAAATTCACTTCATCTTTCATATCATTAAAACTATTCATTTTCATTAGCCACGTCACTAAAGCTAATAATTTATATATATTTATGAGTATTAAAGCTATCTCTTTTCAAATTTTCTCCTTAATTTTAGTTAATCATCTTTCTCTTATTGGTCCTACTATTCTCTCTCATTTAATTTTTTTAAATAAACTGCCATATTTGTAGGAATAAATTATTAGGATAACTTTATTTTAGGCTATTTAATTTATTAAATGTAAATGATTCTTCTAAAAATAAATTAATTATTAGAATGTTTAAAAGTCCTTTTACAAATTTAGATTAATTTTCATTTTCCAAATAGATAACTATATTTTAAACAATATAGACATATATTTTAAGATATAATAAATAAAATGAACTATATTTCTTCTCTAAGAATCAAACATGTAATAAATTATACATTTATATATTATAACTAACTCCTTTGAAGCTCTCTCCTTCATTCGACATTTTTCGTAGGTGTAATTTTCTAATTGGATCTACTATTAACTCTACTCTTTCTATTGGTTCTATTATTCTATTTTTCTAATCATTATTATTTTTAATTAACTCCCATATTTTTAGGAACAATTTGATAAGGTATTTATGATTTAATCTAATTAATCATTATATCTAGATTATTCTTCTAAAAAATTAGAATATTAATCAATCTCTTTTCTAAACTTAGATTTTTTATTTCCCAAGTTAGTACTATATTACATAAAGATATTTCACTAAAGATAAAATAATGCAACATGTATCTTATGATTTATTTTTTATGTTATTTAAAATTAAATCCATTGTTTTGATGTATTTGTATAAAAAAACTTTTACTAAATAGAGTAATAATAATAATATTTTTTGTAAGGATAAAAGAATACAATATGTATTTCATAATTTATTTTTTATGTTATATTAAACTAAATAGTGATGTATTTTTAAATATTTTATAATTACTTAATTATTTTTCGTTTCTATTATTAAGATACATTTCATACTTCTTTTTTTTAAGATCACATATTTTTAAGATTTATTTTTTTATGTTTTAGGGTGTAAATGTCTTTGATGTTTAATTTATTTTTTAATCTTTATTTTGTAAGATATATTGATATTTTAATTTAATATCTAACTTTAGGATCCACATATATAGTTTTTTCACATCAATTAAATAATAATTTTGATACATATATCTAACTATAAATTACTATTTATTATTACATAAATTATAAATTCAGATACATGTCATTCAACTAATTTTTTTTTAGTTTTCATGAATGAATATTAATACAAAAATATGTTTATAATATGATTTTCAACATACTTTAATACAAATTTTATCTAATACTCTTTTTTATTAATTAATTAATCAAACATCGTGCATGGTACGGGTGATCAACTAGTCTATCTATATAGTAAAGGAGATTGTTATTATGTTTGATTTGATGATCTGCCTGGTACGGGTGATCAACTAGTCTATTTGGATCATACTAGTCTATCTTAGGGCTGGGATACTTCGGTTCTTACAAATTTTTTGGCCTACCCGCAATATAAAAATTATTTTATTCGGGTTAGGTTTCTGAAAATTTTAGTAAGGAACCGTTATTATCCAAACCCGAACTTTATTTGGGTTCTAAACTCGGTTCCTCGGTTCCGTAAATTTTACATATATGTCACACTTCGGTTCCA
Organism: Phyllobates terribilis; assembly: GCF_046119375.1. Taxonomy (NCBI): domain Eukaryota; kingdom Metazoa; phylum Chordata; class Amphibia; order Anura; family Dendrobatidae; genus Phyllobates; species Phyllobates terribilis. The sequence goes on along the minus strand of NW_027368396.1, from coordinate 13,290 downwards.
TAAGTCGGTTATTCCGTTCCTCATTTACTAATTATTGTATATAATTTATTACTAAGAAGATTCAGTATATGGTCCATCATATAATAAAGCTAATCAACAAGTTTTGAATAACTAAATAAATATATTGCTTGGTAAAAAATTGTATGAGAGCGACATAATATAAATTGATATAATTAATTAGCAGACATGACAAATACAATATCAAATATGATAATGAAACTGGTTTAGATACGACAAACACAATCTTTGTGTTGTGGCAATGATTATTGGAATTGAGGAAGGTGAGAAATGATAGGGAAGGGTGACGTTTTTTGTGTGGAAGTAGCGCTTTGGAAGGAGAACTGAAGGCTAAGTGGCGTCGTGGAAGGCAAGAAATGATAACGGACGCAAATGTGAAGGATTAAGCCGAGAAACTATGGAGGTGTATCTATCTTTGATTTAATTAATAAATAAAAATACTAAGTAATTGTTATTAATAATCGGTTCCTTGGTTCTTCACTGTTATTTTTATACAAACTCGTACCCGAACCCAAAATTTATTACAGGAACCGAACCGTAATTTTTTAACGTATAAATTATCAGTACCCGCACTGAACCGAACCGAAATGCATAGTTCAGTTCGGTTCTTCGGTTACTCGGGTACAAAATCCCAGCCCTAATCTATCTGGATCATACTAGTCTATCTGGATCATACGTGTAACACATGAATCTTCTAATGATTGTTATTATGTTTGATTTGATGATCTGCCTTTGTATTGTGGTTCGGAACCTTGAAGATTAACTGTCTGGATCATACGTGTAAACACATGAATCTGCTGATGATTGTTATTATGTTTGATTTGATGATCTGCCTTTGTATTGTGGTTCGGAACCTTGCTGTTTGGTTCCAGTGCAGGGGTGTCTCTTTTTCCTCTTGTTGAGTTTTTCCCACTAGGCCTGGGTTTTTCAAGCAAGGGGTTTTAATGAGGCCCGGGATTGTCTTTCGCCCTGCTCGTATAGCTGCACTATGATCTTGATGTTTTGATTTGTTATTCTCTTGTTGGATTATCACAGCTTGGGGCTTGTTTCCCTCCATATGTGCTTTGATTTGACATTCTTTTGTATCACTCTATCCCTTTATAGGGCTATATATCTGATTTTACCTTTGGCCAAAAAAATGAGAGTTCTCCTACTTATTGATCTAGGATTAAAACAGCTGACATGTCGCTCCCACATTAATTTCAGTTAAAATTCTAATTTTTAAGGATGCCACATCATCTTCCATATTATTAGGAACTATTAATTTTCATCATCCACGTCATCAAACTATTAATTTATATACATTAAAAATATATATTAACACAAAATTGGCACATTTGTTGAGATTTTTTAGATTATTTAACTTTTTAATACTTTTTAGTTTTTTTATTTAAAAACTTTATCTCCTATAATATTAATGGTAATAATATTATTGATTATTATATTAAATCAAACCCCTAAAATCTTATCAACTATATTAAGATTATTACATATTAAGTCCGTAAAATCATATTGATTTGCTAAAAATAAAATCGTATTATATTGACTAAATTTCTTATATATTTCTATTAACTTTAATTGTATAGATCTTGATCTAACATCTTTGTTATCCTATTATATATAATAGTAGTATTTGTCATACATTATTATATAATACAACATGCATAATCGTGAATCAAATAATATCCATGAGCTTTTAAATTCCTCAATCTTCTATCTATATACTAAAGGAGAGTCTCCTGCTATGTGTCAGCAGAAGATTAAAACAACTGACATATCGCTCCTATAGTAATCAATACTTAATTACTAAAGCTGAGGTTAAGTCCTCCAAATATCAACTTCCTATTGATCCACCTCACCAATGAATCTAAAATAATAATTCAAGTAACATATTAAATAATTGCCACATCATTATTAATTTAAATTAAAAGATTATGCTTGATGATTGAGGATATTGTGCGTCTCATTTAAAAAAATAGCAGACAATATAACTAGGACCTAATTAATAGGATCTGAAATTTCTGAAAAGTTCTACATCTTTTTATTTATTTCAAATTAATAATCTCTTCAGCATGTGTATTAAATTGTATAAAAATCAAACCTTATAATTACATTCTAATTACAATTAGATGCTTATATATTCCTTGTTGTTTGTATTCTCCATCTCCTTCATCAATTAATGATATTCTCTCTTAACATTCTCCTATGCTTGCAATCATCGAAGTCCTCCTTAATTCTAACGAAGTCCTCCTTAATCCCACCTTGATCATCTGAAAATTCATTAACATGATAACATAGTTAGTGTCGCTACATAAATCTGAGAGATTTTTATTAAAATAAGAATCACATATCTAAGTTAAAAAAATAGAATAAAAAAGATTAAAAACAGATTATAAAATATAGTTACTGCCAAATCAAATTATAAGAACAACAACGAATAATTATAAATTTTATTAACATCCCACCCAAACCAAAACACATTACTGCGAATTAAAAACAGATTAAAAGTAAAAAAACAACAACGAATCACATATCTAAATCCCACCCATATCAGAAAAAATCAACAACTAAGAGAGTTTAATTAAATTAAGAATCAACTCTAAAAAATCAAGTTAAAATGAGACTAAAAACAAAAGAAAAAGTTTTTATACATGTCAGATTAATTCGGATATGATGTTTACATATTTTATTTTACAAAACCAACAAATCTCATATCTAAAGTCTGATTAATTCGGATAAACTGAGATTCAATGTTACGCCAACAAGCATAGATTCATATTCATTCACTTGATAATACGTTTAATAATAATATCCCACTGAAAACAAACTGAACAAATGATCAATTTTATACACGTGATAATCAGTTTAATAATAATCAAAACAATATCCTAACTGATAGCAACAAATCTACTGATCAAAAATTACGTATTTATTATTCAAATAGATCAGATATCTACAAATCTAGAAATCAGAAAATCTATGGAATATGTTATATTTATAAAGCAACAAATCAGAAATTTATAATCATTCACACAAATATACTTAACACCAAAATTATGTATCTATTCTTCAAGGTTACGTACTACTTCAGAGGTGATGTTAACACTTATACATCTATTGGTTTATACAAATTATATACATTCAATTCAATATATTTTTCTACAATTTCTAATATATGTTATGTAAACTGCAGGCCATGGCAATTATACATGCTTTCACATACTTTACGTCACAAAGAAATGTGAAGATGACAATTTACGCTAGACTTCTATGTCAATGGACTGTTATCTTAAAGATGAGATAAAGTCCAAGGAATTGATTTTTATTGATGAAGAGGTGAAGTATACTTTGTTGTATTAATAACTGCAATTTTAATCATAAATAATGTATAATTTTTACATAAAATTTTCATGATGTAGGGAAAGAAATTTGTGTATCCTCGGATCATGGATGCGGTGCATGAAAAAGAAGAAGGTGCGTTTTTTTATATATATGGAGATGGAGGAACTGGAAAAACATTTCTATGAATATTTCTTTGAGCTGCCCTAGGTTCGAAAGGTGAAGTTGTGATTAATATTGCTTCAAGTGGAATTGTCGCACTTTTGATTCCTAGTGGTAGGACTGTACATTCCAGATTTAAGATACCAGTAGATATACATGAGGATTCAACATGTCATATAAAATCATATATACATCTTGCTGAATTAATATCTAGGGCCTCACTTATATTATGAGATCACGCTCTAGTGACAATTGGGTTTGCTTTTGAAGCACTTGATAGAATATTAAGTCCTCCAAATGTCAACTTCCTATTGATCCACCTCACCAATGAATTTAAAATAATAATTCAAATAACCTATTAAATAATTGGAGGAAGGATCATATGATTATAAGGGTTAATGTGAGTACGTGCGTAATGATCCTGACCGTCCAACAATCTCCATCTAACGGTGCTCCCGGCGTTGAGATTGTAAAGCCATTTTAATTCATTAGGGGTAAAATTGACTTTTTCATTTTTCAGACATCCTCTTTCCCGATCTCGCTCCATCTCTCCCATGGCGATCTCCACAGTCCTGGATCCTCCTCGTTAATTCGCTTATTGATTCTCACCTTCATTTTACTCTCCGTTAGCTTTGAATGAATATTTACAACATAACTCAACCTAGACACAGATGAAGAAGGACCAGGCGCGAAAATGGAAGAATCAATCAGATTGGGACAAACCCTAGCCTTCTTCTGCAATGGTGTTGAATCCAACTGCCAGGCTCTCAACCAACCCCTCGATTGTCGCCCAATTCCACTTTGCTCTCTTCCCTCGCATCTTGCGTTAACTCTTTTCAAGCATCTTTGAATTTCCACTGACGAACTTTTTGTTTGTATCAGGTTCGGCTTCTTCCCTCAATCGTCTCCCTCTCCGGCGAGCTTAACCTCTTCTAAGTTTGGTACTGTCTTGTTCGAGAGCTACACGGGCGCTGCAATCAGGTCTACAAGAAAAACCGTACAGATCTCGACAATCTGACGGATTGTGCTCGGTTACTTGTCAGTTTTCAGGTTTGTTTTTCTGCCTTCTTCTTCCCCAGTTGAACCCAACTAAGCCATGGTTGAACTGGTCCAAAATTATAATGCCAAAGTTGATTAGAAAATTGGACCTAATGTAGAATTCTCTTTGTTTCAATTATCCATTAATTGTGCTCAGGATGCAACCTTGTTCGCTGAATGGTAGACTTGCTAATAGCCAGGACAACACCTCAGGTTTCTAATGTAATGTGGATTGAGCAGATGGTTAGGTCAATATCTACAATTTTAGTGAGTGCTTGATAATGTGCTATTGGGTTTTTCCATGCTTCTATCTATGATGAAATTACTGATAAATTAGAGTAGATGTTCTTTGAGCTTGACCAATATTCCACTTCCATTTCATGATTTATGTGGTAGAGCGATTCAGCAGCTGGATGGTTTAAATTGGAATTGCACCGCCGCTGCCGCTTTTGAAGATCGGGGTATGAGTATCAGTTTGTGCATCAGAACATATGAAGGGGATGTCCTGTTTGTGAGAACATAAAGATTAGATGTCAATTTGAACCTTCTAACAACCAAGTATAATGCAGTACTCCATTAGATACAACTTGCAGTGGCCAAAGAGATACAACTTGCAGTGGCCAAGAATTTATTTTTTCTAGCTTCCTAAATTGCTACACGATGTCAGGATTATTAGGATGTCAGGTTCCTTGATTTTGTTCTGATGCTAGTTTTTGTACAACAATTCTGTGCATCTGAATAGCATGTGTGGTCCTGATGTTAGTGTGCTTGCTTAGGCTGAGTTTGTTTATATAAATTGCATAATTGTTGCTCTTTAAGAATTATATTTTATGCAGCTGCTGAACCAGATTCACTTAAATTTCAACTACGATATTGTCATGGGACAACCTTAAGAGACTGAATTCAAGAGAGTCGAAGAGGTCAGCATTAAAGAATGTTTTTATATGCATTCATTAAAAGCCTATTAGCTCAATGGAAGAGTGACGTGCTATTAGTGCAAGGAAGTGGGTTCGATTCCCGCATAGGCTAAAACCGTGAAAAATATTACTAACATTCAGAAGATATAAGAGAAATTTATGAACCCGCAATACATTTTTTATGAAGTTCCATTATAAATTAATGAACCTAAATACACAATTCATGAGCTCGAAAAGTTGTGAACCTAACCTTCATTACAAAAATATATGAACTTTCATTATTTAATGTATGAACATTTATATAATTCATGAACCTAAACTTGAAAATTTTGACTTTTTTGAACATGTATTACAAAGCTCATGAACCAATTTATGAACCTTCAATATAAATTTATGAATCATGAACATGCAAATTCCAATTTATGAACCTGCAAAATTCCAATTTATGAAACCTTCAATATAAATTTATGAATCATGAACTGAAATGAAAAAACTTATGAATCCGCTTTACAAATTTATTACATAAAATTTACGAACCTTCAATACGAATTTATGAACCTTCAATACAAATTTATGAACCTGAATATAAATTTATGAACCACGAACTGAAAAAGAAAAAGTTTATGAATCCACAGTATAAATTTTATTATAGAAAATTTACGAACCTTCAATACAAGTTTATGAACCTTCCATTCAAATTTATGAACCATCAATACAAATTTTTGAACCTTTAGTACAAATTTATGAACCATCAATACAAATTCAAGAAACTTCAATATAAACTTATGATTTTATTACAGAATTTCATATTTAAAATTTTCATCTAGATTTCTAATTTTTCATAATGGAACTTTACATTAATGAATTTTATTACAGAAAATTTACGAACCTTCAATTCAAATTTATAAACCTTCAATACAAATTTATGAACCTTCCATACAAATTTATGAACCTTTAATACAAATTTATGAACCATGAACTGAAAAAACTTATGAATCCGCTTCACAAATTTATTACATAAAATTTACGAACCTTCAATACAAATTTATGAACCTTCAATATAAATTTATGAACCTTGAATATAAATTTATGAACCACAAAATGAAATGAAAAAGTTTATGAATCCACAGTATAATTTTATTATAGAAAATTTACGAACCTCAATACAAATTTACGAACCTTCAATACAAATTTATGGATCTTCAATACAAATTTATGAACCTTCTGTACAAATTTATGAACCATCGATAAGAATTCAAACTTCAATATAAATTTATGATTTTATTACAGAATTTCAGATTTAAAATCTTCATCTAGATTTATAATTTTTCATAATAGAACTTTAGATTAACGAATTTTATTACAGAAAATGTACGAACCTTCAATTCAAATTTATGAACCTTCAATACAAATTTATGAACCTTCAATACAAATTTATGAACCATGAACTGAAAAAACTTATGAACCTACTTCACAAATTTATCACATAAAATTTACGAACCTTTAATACAAATTTAAAATCCTTGGACTGAAAAAACTATGTGAAAATAGTGTATATAAACTATAAATGAGAAAGGTGTGATGGGGTTTTAAGAAGTCCATCTTGTTCAGTTTTGTAATGTCAATTGAAAAGATTCATGAATCTTTGATATAAATTCAAGAACCTTCTATATAAAATTTATGAACCTTCGATACAATGCATGAACCTTCAATACAATTTTATGAACCATCAATACAAATTTATGAACCATCAATACAAAATTATGAAACTTCAATATAAATTTATGATTTTATTACAGAATTTTAGATTTATAATTTTTCATTATAGAATTTTAGATTAATGAATTTGTTGTAGTTAGTGAATCTCCAATGGAATGTTGTTAACGAAATTTATGAACCTTCAATTCAGATTTGTGAACCTTCAATATAATTTTATGAACCTTCAATATAATTTTATGAACCTGAAATAAAAAACTAATGACCAACAAAATTTTTTTAGAAATTTTTAAACAACTTAGTAAGTCCATAAGAAGAAAAAAAACTCATAAACCTGAAAAAATTATTAGACAACTAATGAACCTTTTAATAGAAATTTGTTTACCGCCAATATAAATTTATAAAGCTTTAACATAAATTTATGTACCGCAAATATAAAAATTCATGATTGAAAAGACGCAAACCTTCATTTAAATTTCGTGGATTCTTTTTATGAACCTTCAATATAAAATTAACAAACCTGCAATATAAAATTCATGAATATGTTATAGTCATGATCTTGAAGAGACGTGAATCTCCAACGGAATTTTGTTAAAGTAATTCATGAACCGCCAATATGAAATCCATGAACATTCAATACATTTTTATGAACCTTCAATACAATTTACTTACTGTGTTAGACATCCAAAAGGAACCCATGAACTTGAAAACATATGAACCTTCAATACAATTATATGAACCTTCAATACAATTTTATGAACCTTCAATACAATTTTATGAACTTTCAACCTTCAATTTAAATTCATGATTGTATTACAATTGAAAAATCACAAACAAAAAAAGACGTGAACCTCCAATAAATTCAACGCCACCAAGCAACTGGATTTGATGTTATAGAATTAAATTTTTTTATATTTAATCTTCATAAATTCAGGAGAAATAGAATTTGCTTATTGTGTTGCTCCATTGACTATGTAAGGTTGGGCACAATCGTTATAAATGACATAACTTTGGATTCGATGATCCATTTAAGTATTATAAGTAGTCATTTCGAAGGTCTCAATCCGAAACACAATATGAGCGTCTTTCGGGTATGCCTAGGATAACAGAAATCACATAATTAGCGTATATGTAGCGGGACTTTACGAGTACCTTGCGTTCAAACAAGCATAACTCTCGCACCGATTGTCGGAATCGGGCGTATAATATACGAAAAGAAAGGTCTCTGAAAGAGCTATACGACCCCAGCTCTGAAGGGGCTGCCCGTTTCCTTTTCTCCAAAAATGGACGCTTTTGTCTCCAAATATACGAAAAGAAAGGTCTCTGAAAGAGCTTTACGAACCTTCAATACAAATTTATGAACCTTCAATACAAATTTATGAACCTTGAATATAAATTTATGAACTACGAATTGAAATGAAAAAGTTTATGAATCCACAGTATAAATTTTATTATACAAAATTTACGAACCTCAGTACAAATTTACGAACCTTCAATACAAATTTATGAACCTTCTGTAAAAATTATGAACCATCAATACAAGTTCAAGAAACTTCAATATAAATTTATGATTTTATTACAGAATTTCAGATTTAAAATTTTCATCTAGATTTATAATTTTTCATAATAGAACTTTATATTCATGAATTTTATTACAGAAAATTTACGAACCTTCAATTCAAATTTATGAACCTTCAGTACAAATTTATGAACTTTCAATATAAATTTATGAACCATGAACTGAAAAAACTTATAAATCCACTTCACAAATTTATTACATAAAATTTACGAACTTTCGATACAAATTTATAAACCTTCAATACAAATTTATGAACATTGAATATAAATTTATGAACCACGGACTAAAATGAAAAAGTTTATGAATGCGCAGTATAAATTTTATTATAGAAAATTTATGAACTTTCAATACAAGTTTATGAACCTTCCATACAAATTTATGATCCATCAATACAAATTTATGACCTTCAATATAAATTTATGATTTTATTACAGAATTTCAAATGTAAAATTTTCATCTAGATTTATAATTTTTCATAATAGAACTTTAGATTAATGAATTTTGTTACAGAAAATTTACGAACGTTCTTCCAAATTTACGAACCTTCAATATAAATTTATGAACTGCAAATATAAATTTTTGAACCTTTTTAATACAAATTCATGTACCGCCTTTAATAGAAATTTCTTAACCTTTTCATATAGTATGTAATAGGAGAATGTTTATCATAATTATTTTCTCATTCGGTTGTGCTTTATTGTGAAGAATCTTTGTGATGCAAAAATCCTCAATACGTTTACAAACCTGATCTCTGATAAGGCAAACACAACAAAGCAATCAAATATACTTCTACAAACCAGTGCAGATTTGATTAAAAACAGAAACATTAAGCTCAGAGGTTTACATTACACTAATGTCTCAAATATGCCCCATTAACACATCTTCAATGCAAATTAATCAGGGCTTGTTAGATCTTAATCTTCTCCAGTCATCTTTATCAGCATCTTCTATTTCCCCGTCTTCAAGAACACCGCGAAGATATAGTATGTTGTTGCACCTGTATTCCCAAATAAACAACAAATTATCAAATTAATCTCAACCAACATACTACATACAAGAAGAAAAAAAAGGAACATAGAGTTCAGTATGAAGTCCTTATATCTAATTTCTGCTGAATTACCTAATAAGAATCTAACTACGGTTTATCTTTACAAGAACAACTTCACCGGAGTAATTCCGAAGGAGATTGGAAATGCTTCGTCGTTGATTTACTTGGATCTTTCTGATAATCAGATTTCAGGTCAGATTCCGAAGGAGTTAGGTAAATTGAAATATCTCCAGCTGCTTAATCTGATGTGCAATCAGTTAACAGGATCAGTTCCAATTGAGCTAAGCGATTTGCCTAAATTACAGATTCTTGAGCTTTGGAAGAACTCACTCGTTGGCCAATTACCATTAATTCTGGGGAAGAACTCTCCACTTCAGTGGCTTGGTGTTTCCTCCAATAACTTCTCAGGAAAAATCCCACCAGGATTGTGTGATTCAAGGGAATTAACAAAGCTCATCCTCAGCCGAGATGAGCCCACATTATCCATCCTTGATCTATCCAATTAACTGGAAAAATTCCTTACTGTTGTTTCACAATTCAGGAATATCTCAAACAACATACTACATATAGGAAGAGAAGAAAAAGGAACAAAGAGTTCAGTATGAAGTCCTTATATCTAATTTCTGTTGAATTACCTGATAAGGATCTCTCCTAAATCTCCAAGACAGAATTACTGTACCATCAATTACTATACCATCAATTAATGTACCTAGTTTTTATGCCTTGACCACCAATTTTTCTTCTTCTTGGTGAAATCACAAGGTGGTGACTCTGTAATCAGGCACATATAGTTTAGTGAATCAAATAATACACAAACTATAAACAAAACAAGTGACAACAGGCAACAGAATCAGGCTACCTCCTTGAGGATAAATTGAGTTGTAGTGCACTTCTGCCCAAAAGCTCAAAAAGATAACTGCAATAGTTATTGATGGGCACCAATATCATTCTTAAACACAAGAAAATAATCAAAGCTTGATGCATCTAGTTTGTAAGAGCATCACTCAGAAGAGTGAAACAAATCCGAAGTGATTACCTCATTTTGACTTTTGAACCTTTGCAAGGATCTCCATGTAACAAGTGTCCTTAAATGAAGTTATTACGAATATCTTTACACCATACTGCAAGACCAAAAGTATTTCCTAATCAAATTTGAAGTAGAGCGATAGAGTAAAAGAACATGAAAAATACAATGAAACGTACAGAGTTAGCAGCAGCCTGTGACATGATCTCCCCACTCGCTACACCTATGCAAGTTCATTATCAGCATAGACTATAAACCAAACTATTAGAATGAAAGAATGCCAAAAACAACTAAAAAAAAGGATGTTCGCAAAAGATGGAAAAATACTTGGACATCTTCTCCAAATATTCATCATATTTCATAGGAACATATCCTTCATAGTCTTCTGGGTCTGACTTAAGCTGAACAGAGCCATGTCCTCTTCCTCAACAACAGATCAAAACATTAAAATTGAGGGTACAGTAATTCTCTGTTCAAGACATAGATTTAGGAAAACGCTAATAAATTGAGGGATAGAAATCAAAGTTTCTATATACTTTGTCTGAAATCGCCCCTAGAAACTCTTTGAATTGAACCTGTGGATTTGTCCACGGATGATATAGAGTCAAGAGGGGTGCAAGATTGAGAAATTAGGGCAGAAGTAGTGTTACCGGGGTTATCAAGGAGTGCAACAGTAATTAGGTGACGCTCAGTGGAGATTAGATTCGGGGAAAGAGAGGGACGAGTTGCTGAGGAAGAGGACATGGCTCGCCTGGTTTCGTGAAAAAGAGGTTGAGAGTTGAGATAGAGTATCGGGGCTCCAATATAACCAAATCCATGACACTGAAGTCAATGAAGGTTGGAGTTGCAGTAACCGCTTTTAATCACAGGAAAATCATCGAATTCCAGAGTCGTACAGGGATTAGGGTTCATCGACAAGGAGATCACGACACTGAAGCAAGAGGATGATGAGGACAGCGACACCAAAGGAAGATGAGGATGAAGTCTGCAACACTGAAGGAATAGGAGGATGAGAACGACGACTTCGAATTCGGTGACGATTTAGAAGCTGAGGTGGGAAGAATCGCCATGAACAGGGAGTGTGCTAGGTCTGAAAATGAAGCGTTTTTATACAAGGGCGTTTCCGTCTTTCTGTTTCAAAGTTGTTTTAATTATAAATTTGCCACCGTGTTATTCTAAGTGACACAGGTTATTGTTATTTCCTCCTTTTTTCCAGTGATTTATCTGAACCGTTGATCGTTCCGATCCGACGGTCTAAAAATGTACTCACTTACTCACTATAAGAGTTGTACTCACAGGAACCTCCCTCTAAATAATTGTTACATCATTATTAATTTAAATTTTTAAAAGATTATGCTTGAAGATTGAGGATATTAATACTTAATTACTAAAGGTAAGGTTATATCCTCCAAATGTCAACTTCCTATTGATCCACCTCACCAATGAATTTAAAATAATAATTCAAATAACCCATTAAATAATTTCCACATCATTATTAATTTAAAACTTTTAAAAGATTATGCTTGAAGATTGAGGATGTTATGCTTCTCATTTAAAAAAATACAAGACATATAACTAGGACCTAAATAATAGGATCTGGAATTTCTGAAAAGTTATGTATCTTATTATTTGATTCAAATTAATAATCACCTCTGCATGCACATTAAATTGTATAAAAACAGATTTTATAATTACATTCTAATTACAGTTAGATGGCTATATATTCCTTGATGTTTGTACTCTCCATCTCCTTCATCAATTAATGGTATTCTCTCTTAACGTTCTCCTATGCTTGCAATCATCGAAGTCCTCCTTAATTCTAACGAAGTCCTCTTTAATCCCCCCTGATCATCTGAAACTTCATTAATATGATAACATAGTTAGTATCACTACATAAATCTGATAGAGTTTTATTAAAATAAGAATCACATATCTAAGTTAAAAGAATAGAATTTTTTTTAGAAAAGATTATAAAAATATAGTTACTATCAAATCAAATTATAAAAAAATAGCGAATAATTATAAACTTTATTAACATCCCACTCAAATTCAAAACAGATTACCGCCAAATCAAAACAGATTAAAAGTGAAAAAACAACAACGAATCACATATCTAAATCCCACCAAAATCAGAAAAAAAAATCAACAACTAAGAGAGTTTTATTAAATTAAGAATCAACTCTCAAAAAATCAAGTTAAACTGAGATTAAAAACAAAACAAAAAGTCTGTATACATGTCAGATTAATTCGAATATGATATTTACATTTTTTATTTTACAAAACCAACCAATCTCATATCTAAAGTCTAATTAATTTGGATAAACTGAGGTTCAATGTTACGCCAACAAGCATAGATTCATATTCATTCACTTGATAACCAGTTTAATAATAATATCCAGTGAAAGCAAACTGAACAAATGATCATTTTTCTACACGTGATAATCAGTTT
>NW_027368395.1:0-50202 GCF_046119375.1 Phyllobates terribilis | reverse complement strand
TTTCCCTGTTAATCCTAGCATGATAAAGAAGATTCAAAGAGAATGAGATGCCAGCTCCTTTCATTCAGTCAGTAGCTTCAAACATTTCTGGTATATGAAAAACATGTTTTTCAATGGCAAAAATCAATGAATATTGTAAATGCACAAACAGTAATATCTCCACATTGCAAGGTGCAATTCTGAAATTTTTTGCTTTTTCCTGCTAATCCTAGCATGATAAAGAAGATTCAAAGAGAGTGAGATGCCAGCTCCTTTCATTCAGTCAGTAGCTTCAAACATTTCTGGTATATGAAAAACATGTTTTTCAATGGCAAAAATCAATGAATATTGTAAATGCACAAACAGTAATATCTCCACATTGCACGGTGCAATTCTGAAATTTTTAGCTTTTTCCTGTTAATCCTAGCATGATAAAGAAGATTCAAAGAGAGTGAGATGCCAGCTCCTTTCATTCAGTCAGTAGCTTCAAACATTTCTGGTATATGAAAAACATGTTTTTCAATGGCAAAAATCAATGAATATTGTAAATGCACAAACAGTAATATCTCCACATTGCAAGGTGCAATTCTGAAATTTTTTGCTTTTTTCCTGTTAATCCTAGCATGATAAAGAAGATTCAAAGAGAGTGAGATGCCAGCTCCTTTCATTCAGTCAGTAGCTTCAAACATTTCTGGTATATGAAAAACATGTTTTTCAATGGCAAAAATCAATGAATATTGTAAATGCACAAACAGTAATATCTCCACATTGCAAGGTGCAATTCTGAAATTTTTTGCTTTTTCCTGCTAATCCTAGCATGATAAAGAAGATTCAAAGAGAGTGAGATGCCAGCTCCTTTCATTCAGTCAGTAGCTTCAAACATTTCTGGTATATGAAAAACATGTTTTTCAATGGCAAAAATCAATGAATATTGTAAATGCACAAACAGTAATATCTCCACATTGCACGGTGCAATTCTGAAATTTTTAGCTTTTTCCTGTTAATCCTAGCATGATAAAGAAGATTCAAAGAGAGTGAGATGCCAGCTCCTTTCATTCAGTCAGTAGCTTCAAACATTTCTGGTATATGAAAAACATGTTTTTCAATGGCAAAAATCAATGAATATTGTAAATGCACAAACAGTAATATCTCCACATTGCAAGGTGCAATTCTGAAATTTTTTGCTTTTTCCTGTTAATCCTAGCATGATAAAGAAGATTCAAAGAGAGTGAGATGCCAGCTCCTTTCATTCAGTCAGTAGCTTCAAACATTTCTGGTATATGAAAAACATGTTTTTCAATGGCAAAAATCAATGAATATTGTAAATGCACAAACAGTAATATCTCCACATTGCAAGGTGCAATTCTGAAATTTTTTGCTTTTTCCTGCTAATCCTAGCATGATAAAGAAGATTCAAAGAGAGTGAGATGCCAGCTCCTTTCATTCAGTCAGTAGCTTCAAACATTTCTGGCATATGAAAAACATGTTTTTCAATGGCAAAAATCAATGAATATTGTAAATGCACAAACAGTAATATCTCCACATTGCACGGTGCAATTCTGAAATTTTTAGCTTTTTCCTGTTAATCCTAGCATGATAAAGAAGATTCAAAGAGAGTGAGATGCCAGCTCCTTTCATTCAGTCAGTAGCTTCAAACATTTCTGGTATATGAAAAACATGTTTTTCAATGGCAAAAATCAATGAATATTGTAAATGCACAAACAGTAATATCTCCACATTGCAAGGTGCAATTCTGAAATTTTTTGCTTTTTCCTGCTAATCCTAGCATGATAAAGAAGATTCAAAGAGAGTGAGATGCCAGCTCCTTTCATTCAGTCAGTAGCTTCAAACATTTCTGGTATATGAAAAACATGTTTTTCAATGGCAAAAATCAATGAATATTGTAAATGCACAAACAGTAATATCTCCACATTGCACGGTGCAATTCTGAAATTTTTAGCTTTTTCCTGTTAATCCTAGCATGATAAAGAAGATTCAAAGAGAGTGAGATGCCAGCTCCTTTCATTCAGTCAGTAGCTTCAAACATTTCTGGTATATGAAAAACATGTTTTTCAATGGCAAAAATCAATGAATATTGTAAATGCACAAACAGTAATATCTCCACATTGCAAGGTGCAATTCTGAAATTGTTTGCTTTTTCCTGCTAATCCTAGCATGATAAAGAAGATTCAGAGTGAGATGCCAGCTCCTTTCATTCAGTCAGTAGCTTCAAACATTTCTGGTATATGAAAAACGTTTTTCAATGGCAAAAATCAATGAATATTGTAAATGCACAAACAGTAATATCTCCACATTGCAAGGTGCAATTCTGAAATTTTTTGCTTTTTCCTGCTAATCCTAGCATGATAAAGAAGATTCAAAGAGAGTGAGATGCCAGCTCCTTTCAATCAGTCAGTAGCTTCAAACATTTCTGGTATATGAAAAACATGTTTTTCAATGGCAAAAATCAATGAATATTGTAAATGCACAAACAGTAATATCTCCACATTGCACGGTGCAATTCTGAAATTTTTTGCTTTTTCCTGCTAATCCTAGCATGATAAAGAAGATTCAAAGAGAGTGAGATGCCAGCTCCTTTCATTCAGTCAGTAGCTTCAAACATTTCTGGACGTTTTTCAATGGCAAAAATCAATGAATATTGTAAATGCACAAACAGTAATATCTCCACATTGCAAGGTGCAATTCTGAAATTTTTTGCTTTTTCCTGTTAATCCTAGCATGATAAAGAAGATTCAAAGAGAGTGAGATGCCAGCTCCTTTCATTCAGTCAGTAGCTTCAAACATTTCTGGTATATGAAAAACATGTTTTTCAATGGCAAAAATCAATGAATATTGTAAATGCACAAACAGTAATATCTCCACATTGCAAGGTGCAATTCTGAAATTTTTTGCTTTATCCTGCTAATCCTAGCATGATAAAGAAGATTCAAAGAGAGTGAGATGCCAGCTCCTTTCATTCAGTCAGTAGCTTCAAACATTTCTGGTATATGAAAAACATGTTTTTCAATGGCAAAAATCAATGAATATTGTAAATGCACAAACAGTAATATCTCCACATTGCACGGTGCAATTCTGAAATTTTTAGCTTTTTCCTGCTAATCCTAGCATGATAAAGAAGATTCAGAGTGAGATGCCAGCTCCTTTCATTCAGTCAGTAGCTTCAAACATTTCTGGTATATGAAAAACGTTTTTCAATGGCAAAAATCAATGAATATTGTAAATGCACAAACAGTAATATCTCCACATTGCAAGGTGCAATTCTGAAATTTTTTGCTTTTTCCTGCTAATCCTAGCATGATAAAGAAGATTCAAAGAGAGTGAGATGCCAGCTCCTTTCAATCAGTCAGTAGCTTCAAACATTTCTGGTATATGAAAAACATGTTTTTCAATGGCAAAAATCAATGAATATTGTAAATGCACAAACAGTAATATCTCCACATTGCACGGTGCAATTCTGAAATTTTTTGCTTTTTCCTGCTAATCCTAGCATGATAAAGAAGATTCAAAGAGAGTGAGATGCCAGCTCCTTTCATTCAGTCAGTAGCTTCAAACATTTCTGGACGTTTTTCAATGGCAAAAATCAATGAATATTGTAAATGCACAAACAGTAATATCTCCACATTGCAAGGTGCAATTCTGAAATTTTTTGCTTTTTCCTGTTAATCCTAGCATGATAAAGAAGATTCAAAGAGAGTGAGATGCCAGCTCCTTTCATTCAGTCAGTAGCTTCAAACATTTCTGGTATATGAAAAACATGTTTTTCAATGGCAAAAATCAATGAATATTGTAAATGCACAAACAGTAATATCTCCACATTGCAAGGTGCAATTCTGAAATTTTTTGCTTTATCCTGCTAATCCTAGCATGATAAAGAAGATTCAAAGAGAGTGAGATGCCAGCTCCTTTCATTCAGTCAGTAGCTTCAAACATTTCTGGTATATGAAAAACATGTTTTTCAATGGCAAAAATCAATGAATATTGTAAATGCACAAACAGTAATATCTCCACATTGCACGGTGCAATTCTGAAATTTTTAGCTTTTTCCTGTTAATCCTAGCATGATAAAGAAGATTCAAAGAGAGTGAGATGCCAGCTCCTTTCATTCAGTCAGTAGCTTCAAACATTTCTGGACGTTTTTCAATGGCAAAAATCAATGAATATTGTAAATGCACAAACAGTAATATCTCCACATTGCAAGGTGCAATTCTGAAATTTTTTGCTTTTTCCTGTTAATCCTAGCATGATAAAGAAGATTCAAAGAGAGTGAGATGCCAGCTCCTTTCATTCAGTCAGTAGCTTCAAACATTTCTGGTATATGAAAAACATGTTTTTCAATGGCAAAAATCAATGAATATTGTAAATGCACAAACAGTAATATCTCCACATTGCAAGGTGCAATTCTGAAATTTTTTGCTTTTTCCTGTTAATCCTAGCATGATAAAGAAGATTCAAAGAGAGTGAGATGCCAGCTCCTTTCATTCAGTCAGTAGCTTCAAACATTTCTGGTATATGAAAAACATGTTTTTCAATGGCAAAAATCAATGAATATTGTAAATGCACAAACAGTAATATCTCCACATTGCAAGGTGCAATTCTGAAATTTTTTGCTTTTTCCTGCTAATCCTAGCATGATAAAGAAGATTCAAAGAGAGTGAGATGCCAGCTCCTTTCATTCAGTCAGTAGCTTCAAACATTTCTGGTATATGAAAAACATGTTTTTCAATGGCAAAAATCAATGAATATTGTAAATGCACAAACAGTAATATCTCCACATTGCACGGTGCAATTCTGAAATTTTTAGCTTTTTCCTGTTAATCCTAGCATGATAAAGAAGATTCAAAGAGAGTGAGATGCCAGCTCCTTTCATTCAGTCAGTAGCTTCAAACATTTCTGGTATATGAAAAACATGTTTTTCAATGGCAAAAATCAATGAATATTGTAAATGCACAAACAGTAATATCTCCACATTGCAAGGTGCAATTCTGAAATTTTTTGCTTTTTCCTGCTAATCCTAGCATGATAAAGAAGATTCAAAGAGAGTGAGATGCCAGCTCCTTTCATTCAGTCAGTAGCTTCAAACATTTCTGGTATATGAAAAACATGTTTTTCAATGGCAAAAATCAATGAATATTGTAAATGCACAAACAGTAATATCTCCACATTGCACGGTGCAATTCTGAAATTTTTTGCTTTTTCCTGTTAATCCTAGCATGATAAAGAAGATTCAAAGAGAGTGAGATGCCAGCTCCTTTCATTCAGTCAGTAGCTTCAAACATTTCTGGTATATGAAAAACATGTTTTTCAATGGCAAAAATCAATGAATATTGTAAATGCACAAACAGTAATATCTCCACATTGCAAGGTGCAATTCTGAAATTTTTTGCTTTTTCCTGCTAATCCTAGCATGATAAAGAAGATTCAAAGAGAGTGAGATGCCAGCTCCTTTCATTCAGTCAGTAGCTTCAAACATTTCTGGTATATGAAAAACATGTTTTTCAATGGCAAAAATCAATGAATATTGTAAATGCACAAACAGTAATATCTCCACATTGCACGGTGCAATTCTGAAATTTTTAGCTTTTTCCTGTTAATCCTAGCATGATAAAGAAGATTCAAAGAGAGTGAGATGCCAGCTCCTTTCATTCAGTCAGTAGCTTCAAACATTTCTGGTATATGAAAAACATGTTTTTCAATGGCAAAAATCAATGAATATTGTAAATGCACAAACAGTAATATCTCCACATTGCAAGGTGCAATTCTGAAATTTTTTGCTTTTTCCTGCTAATCCTAGCATGATAAAGAAGATTCAAAGAGAGTGAGATGCCAGCTCCTTTCATTCAGTCAGTAGCTTCAAACATTTCTGGTATATGAAAAACATGTTTTTCAATGGCAAAAATCAATGAATATTGTAAATGCACAAACAGTAATATCTCCACATTGCACGGTGCAATTCTGAAATTTTTAGCTTTTTCCTGTTAATCCTAGCATGATAAAGAAGATTCAAAGAGAGTGAGATGCCAGCTCCTTTCATTCAGTCAGTAGCTTCAAACATTTCTGGTATATGAAAAACATGTTTTTCAATGGCAAAAATCAATGAATATTGTAAATGCACAAACAGTAATATCTCCACATTGCAAGGTGCAATTCTGAAATTTTTTGCTTTTTCCTGTTAATCCTAGCATGATAAAGAAGATTCAAAGAGAGTGAGATGCCAGCTCCTTTCATTCAGTCAGTAGCTTCAAACATTTCTGGTATATGAAAAACATGTTTTTCAATGGCAAAAATCAATGAATATTGTAAATGCACAAACAGTAATATCTCCACATTGCAAGGTGCAATTCTGAAATTTTTTGCTTTTTCCTGCTAATCCTAGCATGATAAAGAAGATTCAAAGAGAGTGAGATGCCAGCTCCTTTCATTCAGTCAGTAGCTTCAAACATTTCTGGCATATGAAAAACATGTTTTTCAATGGCAAAAATCAATGAATATTGTAAATGCACAAACAGTAATATCTCCACATTGCACGGTGCAATTCTGAAATTTTTAGCTTTTTCCTGTTAATCCTAGCATGATAAAGAAGATTCAAAGAGAGTGAGATGCCAGCTCCTTTCATTCAGTCAGTAGCTTCAAACATTTCTGGTATATGAAAAACATGTTTTTCAATGGCAAAAATCAATGAATATTGTAAATGCACAAACAGTAATATCTCCACATTGCAAGGTGCAATTCTGAAATTTTTTGCTTTTTCCTGCTAATCCTAGCATGATAAAGAAGATTCAAAGAGAGTGAGATGCCAGCTCCTTTCATTCAGTCAGTAGCTTCAAACATTTCTGGCATATGAAAAACATGTTTTTCAATGGCAAAAATCAATGAATATTGTAAATGCACAAACAGTAATATCTCCACATTGCAAGGTGCAATTCTGAAATTGTTTGCTTTTTCCTGCTAATCCTAGCATGATAAAGAAGATTCAGAGTGAGATGCCAGCTCCTTTCATTCAGTCAGTAGCTTCAAACATTTCTGGTATATGAAAAACGTTTTTCAATGGCAAAAATCAATGAATATTGTAAATGCACAAACAGTAATATCTCCACATTGCAAGGTGCAATTCTGAAATTTTTTGCTTTTTCCTGCTAATCCTAGCATGATAAAGAAGATTCAAAGAGAGTGAGATGCCAGCTCCTTTCAATCAGTCAGTAGCTTCAAACATTTCTGGTATATGAAAAACATGTTTTTCAATGGCAAAAATCAATGAATATTGTAAATGCACAAACAGTAATATCTCCACATTGCACGGTGCAATTCTGAAATTTTTTGCTTTTTCCTGCTAATCCTAGCATGATAAAGAAGATTCAAAGAGAGTGAGATGCCAGCTCCTTTCATTCAGTCAGTAGCTTCAAACATTTCTGGACGTTTTTCAATGGCAAAAATCAATGAATATTGTAAATGCACAAACAGTAATATCTCCACATTGCAAGGTGCAATTCTGAAATTTTTTGCTTTTTCCTGTTAATCCTAGCATGATAAAGAAGATTCAAAGAGAGTGAGATGCCAGCTCCTTTCATTCAGTCAGTAGCTTCAAACATTTCTGGTATATGAAAAACATGTTTTTCAATGGCAAAAATCAATGAATATTGTAAATGCACAAACAGTAATATCTCCACATTGCAAGGTGCAATTCTGAAATTTTTTGCTTTATCCTGCTAATCCTAGCATGATAAAGAAGATTCAAAGAGAGTGAGATGCCAGCTCCTTTCATTCAGTCAGTAGCTTCAAACATTTCTGGTATATGAAAAACATGTTTTTCAATGGCAAAAATCAATGAATATTGTAAATGCACAAACAGTAATATCTCCACATTGCACGGTGCAATTCTGAAATTTTTAGCTTTTTCCTGTTAATCCTAGCATGATAAAGAAGATTCAAAGAGAGTGAGATGCCAGCTCCTTTCATTCAGTCAGTAGCTTCAAACATTTCTGGACGTTTTTCAATGGCAAAAATCAATGAATATTGTAAATGCACAAACAGTAATATCTCCACATTGCAAGGTGCAATTCTGAAATTTTTTGCTTTTTCCTGTTAATCCTAGCATGATAAAGAAGATTCAAAGAGAGTGAGATGCCAGCTCCTTTCATTCAGTCAGTAGCTTCAAACATTTCTGGTATATGAAAAACATGTTTTTCAATGGCAAAAATCAATGAATATTGTAAATGCACAAACAGTAATATCTCCACATTGCAAGGTGCAATTCTGAAATTTTTTGCTTTTTCCTGTTAATCCTAGCATGATAAAGAAGATTCAAAGAGAGTGAGATGCCAGCTCCTTTCATTCAGTCAGTAGCTTCAAACATTTCTGGTATATGAAAAACATGTTTTTCAATGGCAAAAATCAATGAATATTGTAAATGCACAAACAGTAATATCTCCACATTGCAAGGTGCAATTCTGAAATTTTTTGCTTTTTCCTGCTAATCCTAGCATGATAAAGAAGATTCAAAGAGAGTGAGATGCCAGCTCCTTTCAATCAGTCAGTAGCTTCAAACATTTCTGGTATATGAAAAACATGTTTTTCAACGGCAAAAATCAATGAATATTGTAAATGCACAAACAGTAATATCTCCACATTGCACGGTGCAATTCTGAAATTTTTAGCTTTTTCCTGTTAATCCTAGCATGATAAAGAAGATTCAAAGAGAGTGAGATGCCAGCTCCTTTCATTCAGTCAGTAGCTTCAAACATTTCTGGTATATGAAAAACATGTTTTTCAATGGCAAAAATCAATGAATATTGTAAATTGCACAAACAGTAATATCTCCACATTGCAAGGTGCAATTCTGAAATTGTTTGCTTTTTCCTGCTAATCCTAGCATGATAAAGAAGATTCAGAGTGAGATGCCAGCTCCTTTCATTCAGTCAGTAGCTTCAAACATTTCTGGTATATGAAAAACGTTTTTCAATGGCAAAAATCAATGAATATTGTAAATGCACAAACAGTAATATCTCCACATTGCAAGGTGCAATTCTGAAATTTTTTGCTTTTTCCTGCTAATCCTAGCATGATAAAGAAGATTCAAAGAGAGTGAGATGCCAGCTCCTTTCAATCAGTCAGTAGCTTCAAACATTTCTGGTATATGAAAAACATGTTTTTCAATGGCAAAAATCAATGAATATTGTAAATGCACAAACAGTAATATCTCCACATTGCACGGTGCAATTCTGAAATTTTTTGCTTTTTCCTGCTAATCCTAGCATGATAAAGAAGATTCAAAGAGAGTGAGATGCCAGCTCCTTTCATTCAGTCAGTAGCTTCAAACATTTCTGGTATATGAAAAACATGTTTTTCAATGGCAAAAATCAATGAATATTGTAAATGCACAAACAGTAATATCTCCACATTGCACGGTGCAATTCTGAAATTTTTAGCTTTTTCCTGTTAATCCTAGCATGATAAAGAAGATTCAAAGAGAGTGAGATGCCAGCTCCTTTCATTCAGTCAGTAGCTTCAAACATTTCTGGTATATGAAAAACATGTTTTTCAATGGCAAAAATCAATGAATATTGTAAATGCACAAACAGTAATATCTCCACATTGCAAGGTGCAATTCTGAAATTTTTTGCTTTTTCCTGCTAATCCTAGCATGATAAAGAAGATTCAAAGAGAGTGAGATGCCAGCTCCTTTCATTCAGTCAGTAGCTTCAAACATTTCTGGTATATGAAAAACATGTTTTTCAATGGCAAAAATCAATGAATATTGTAAATGCACAAACAGTAATATCTCCACATTGCACGGTGCAATTCTGAAATTTTTAGCTTTTTCCTGTTAATCCTAGCATGATAAAGAAGATTCAAAGAGAGTGAGATGCCAGCTCCTTTCATTCAGTCAGTAGCTTCAAACATTTCTGGTATATGAAAAACATGTTTTTCAATGGCAAAAATCAATGAATATTGTAAATGCACAAACAGTAATATCTCCACATTGCAAGGTGCAATTCTGAAATTTTTTGCTTTTTCCTGTTAATCCTAGCATGATAAAGAAGATTCAAAGAGAGTGAGATGCCAGCTCCTTTCATTCAGTCAGTAGCTTCAAACATTTCTGGTATATGAAAAACATGTTTTTCAATGGCATAAATCAATGAATATTGTAAATGCACAAACAGTAATATCTCTACATTGCAAGGTGCAATTCTGAAATTTTTTGCTTTTTCCTGCTAATCCTAGCATGATAAAGAAGATTCAAAGAGAGTGAGATGCCAGCTCCTTTCATTCAGTCAGTAGCTTCAAACATTTCTGGTATATGAAAAACATGTTTTTCAATGGCAAAAATCAATGAATATTGTAAATGCACAAACAGTAATATCTCCACATTGCACGGTGCAATTCTGAAATTTTTAGCTTTTTCCTGTTAATCCTAGCATGATAAAGAAGATTCAAAGAGAGTGAGATGCCAGCTCCTTTCATTCAGTCAGTAGCTTCAAACATTTCTGGTATATGAAAAACATGTTTTTCAATGGCAAAAATCAATGAATATTGTAAATGCACAAACAGTAATATCTCCACATTGCACGGTGCAATTCTGAAATTTTTAGCTTTTTCCTGTTAATCCTAGCATGATAAAGAAGATTCAAAGAGAGTGAGATGCCAGCTCCTTTCATTCAGTCAGTAGCTTCAAACATTTCTGGACGTTTTTCAATGGCAAAAATCAATGAATATTGTAAATGCACAAACAGTAATATCTCCACATTGCAAGGTGCAATTCTGAAATTTTTTGCTTTTTCCTGTTAATCCTAGCATGATAAAGAAGATTCAAAGAGAGTGAGATGCCAGCTCCTTTCATTCAGTCAGTAGCTTCAAACATTTCTGGTATATGAAAAACATGTTTTTCAATGGCAAAAATCAATGAATATTGTAAATGCACAAACAGTAATATCTCCACATTGCAAGGTGCAATTCTGAAATTTTTTGCTTTTTCCTGTTAATCCTAGCATGATAAAGAAGATTCAAAGAGAGTGAGATGCCAGCTCCTTTCATTCAGTCAGTAGCTTCAAACATTTCTGGTATATGAAAAACATGTTTTTCAATGGCAAAAATCAATGAATATTGTAAATGCACAAACAGTAATATCTCCACATTGCAAGGTGCAATTCTGAAATTTTTTGCTTTTTCCTGCTAATCCTAGCATGATAAAGAAGATTCAAAGAGAGTGAGATGCCAGCTCCTTTCAATCAGTCAGTAGCTTCAAACATTTCTGGTATATGAAAAACATGTTTTTCAA
The DNA here is from genome assembly GCF_046119375.1 of Phyllobates terribilis. NCBI lineage: Eukaryota > Metazoa > Chordata > Amphibia > Anura > Dendrobatidae > Phyllobates > Phyllobates terribilis. Next base: position 38,930 of record NW_027368395.1, on the reverse strand, counting down.
CGGCAAAAATCAATGAATATTGTAAATGCACAAACAGTAATATCTCCACATTGCACGGTGCAATTCTGAAATTTTTAGCTTTTTCCTGTTAATCCTAGCATGATAAAGAAGATTCAAAGAGAGTGAGATGCCAGCTCCTTTCATTCAGTCAGTAGCTTCAAACATTTCTGGTATATGAAAAACATGTTTTTCAATGGCAAAAATCAATGAATATTGTAAATTGCACAAACAGTAATATCTCCACATTGCAAGGTGCAATTCTGAAATTGTTTGCTTTTTCCTGCTAATCCTAGCATGATAAAGAAGATTCAGAGTGAGATGCCAGCTCCTTTCATTCAGTCAGTAGCTTCAAACATTTCTGGTATATGAAAAACGTTTTTCAATGGCAAAAATCAATGAATATTGTAAATGCACAAACAGTAATATCTCCACATTGCAAGGTGCAATTCTGAAATTTTTTGCTTTTTCCTGCTAATCCTAGCATGATAAAGAAGATTCAAAGAGAGTGAGATGCCAGCTCCTTTCAATCAGTCAGTAGCTTCAAACATTTCTGGTATATGAAAAACATGTTTTTCAATGGCAAAAATCAATGAATATTGTAAATGCACAAACAGTAATATCTCCACATTGCACGGTGCAATTCTGAAATTTTTTGCTTTTTCCTGCTAATCCTAGCATGATAAAGAAGATTCAAAGAGAGTGAGATGCCAGCTCCTTTCATTCAGTCAGTAGCTTCAAACATTTCTGGTATATGAAAAACATGTTTTTCAATGGCAAAAATCAATGAATATTGTAAATGCACAAACAGTAATATCTCCACATTGCACGGTGCAATTCTGAAATTTTTAGCTTTTTCCTGTTAATCCTAGCATGATAAAGAAGATTCAAAGAGAGTGAGATGCCAGCTCCTTTCATTCAGTCAGTAGCTTCAAACATTTCTGGTATATGAAAAACATGTTTTTCAATGGCAAAAATCAATGAATATTGTAAATGCACAAACAGTAATATCTCCACATTGCAAGGTGCAATTCTGAAATTTTTTGCTTTTTCCTGCTAATCCTAGCATGATAAAGAAGATTCAAAGAGAGTGAGATGCCAGCTCCTTTCATTCAGTCAGTAGCTTCAAACATTTCTGGTATATGAAAAACATGTTTTTTAATGGCAAAAATCAATGAATATTGTAAATGCACAAACAGTAATATCTCCACATTGCACGGTGCAATTCTGAAATTTTTAGCTTTTTCCTGTTAATCCTAGCATGATAAAGAAGATTCAAAGAGAGTGAGATGCCAGCTCCTTTCATTCAGTCAGTAGCTTCAAACATTTCTGGTATATGAAAAACATGTTTTTCAATGGCAAAAATCAATGAATATTGTAAATGCACAAACAGTAATATCTCCACATTGCAAGGTGCAATTCTGAAATTTTTTGCTTTTTCCTGTTAATCCTAGCATGATAAAGAAGATTCAAAGAGAGTGAGATGCCAGCTCCTTTCATTCAGTCAGTAGCTTCAAACATTTCTGGTATATGAAAAACATGTTTTTCAATGGCAAAAATCAATGAATATTGTAAATGCACAAACAGTAATATCTCCACATTGCAAGGTGCAATTCTGAAATTTTTTGCTTTTTCCTGCTAATCCTAGCATGATAAAGAAGATTCAAAGAGAGTGAGATGCCAGCTCCTTTCATTCAGTCAGTAGCTTCAAACATTTCTGGTATATGAAAAACATGTTTTTCAATGGCATAAATCAATGAATATTGTAAATGCACAAACAGTAATATCTCTACATTGCAAGGTGCAATTCTGAAATTTTTTGCTTTTTCCTGCTAATCCTAGCATGATAAAGAAGATTCAAAGAGAGTGAGATGCCAGCTCCTTTCATTCAGTCAGTAGCTTCAAACATTTCTGGTATATGAAAAACATGTTTTTCAATGGCAAAAATCAATGAATATTGTAAATGCACAAACAGTAATATCTCCACATTGCACGGTGCAATTCTGAAATTTTTAGCTTTTTCCTGTTAATCCTAGCATGATAAAGAAGATTCAAAGAGAGTGAGATGCCAGCTCCTTTCATTCAGTCAGTAGCTTCAAACATTTCTGGTATATGAAAAACATGTTTTTCAATGGCAAAAATCAATGAATATTGTAAATGCACAAACAGTAATATCTCCACATTGCAAGGTGCAATTCTGAAATTTTTTGCTTTTTCCTGCTAATCCTAGCATGATAAAGAAGATTCAAAGAGAGTGAGATGCCAGCTCCTTTCATTCAGTCAGTAGCTTCAAACATTTCTGGTATATGAAAAACATGTTTTTCAATGGCAAAAATCAATGAATATTGTAAATGCACAAACAGTAATATCTCCACATTGCACGGTGCAATTCTGAAATTTTTAGCTTTTTCCTGTTAATCCTAGCATGATAAAGAAGATTCAAAGAGAGTGAGATGCCAGCTCCTTTCATTCAGTCAGTAGCTTCAAACATTTCTGGTATATGAAAAACATGTTTTTCAATGGCAAAAATCAATGAATATTGTAAATGCACAAACAGTAATATCTCCACATTGCAAGGTGCAATTCTGAAATTTTTTGCTTTTTCCTGCTAATCCTAGCATGATAAAGAAGATTCAAAGAGAGTGAGATGCCAGCTCCTTTCATTCAGTCAGTAGCTTCAAACATTTCTGGTATATGAAAAACATGTTTTTCAATGGCAAAAATCAATGAATATTGTAAATGCACAAACAGTAATATCTCCACATTGCAAGGTGCAATTCTGAAATTTTTTGCTTTTTCCTGCTAATCCTAGCATGATAAAGAAGATTCAAAGAGAGTGAGATGCCAGCTCCTTTCATTCAGTCAGTAGCTTCAAACATTTCTGGTATATGAAAAACATGTTTTTCAATGGCAAAAATCAATGAATATTGTAAATGCACAAACAGTAATTTCTCCACATTGCAAGGTGCAATTCTGAAATTTTTTGCTTTTTCCTGCTCCTCTTAGCATGATAAAGAAGATTCAAAGAGAGTGAGATGCCAGCTCCTTTCATTCAGTCAGTAGCTTCAAACATTTCTGGTATATGAAAAACATGTTTTTCAATGGCATAAATCAATGAATATTGTAAATGCACAAACAGTAATATCTCCACATTGCAAGGTGCAATTCTGAAATTTTTTGCTTTTTCCTGCTAATCCTAGCATGATAAAGAAGATTCAAAGAGAGTGAGATGCCAGCTCCTTTCATTCAGTCAGTAGCTTCAAACATTTCTGGTATATGAAAAACATGTTTTTCAATGGCAAAAATCAATGAATATTGTAAATGCACAAACAGTAATATCTCCACATTGCACGGTGCAATTCTGAAATTTTTAGCTTTTTCCTGTTAATCCTAGCATGATAAAGAAGATTCAAAGAGAGTGAGATGCCAGCTCCTTTCATTCAGTCAGTAGCTTCAAACATTTCTGGTATATGAAAAACATGTTTTTCAATGGCAAAAATCAATGAATATTGTAAATGCACAAACAGTAATATCTCCACATTGCAAGGTGCAATTCTGAAATTTTTTGCTTTTTCCTGCTAATCCTAGCATGATAAAGAAGATTCAAAGAGAGTGAGATGCCAGCTCCTTTCATTCAGTCAGTAGCTTCAAACATTTCTGGTATATGAAAAACATGTTTTTCAATGGCAAAAATCAATGAATATTGTAAATGCACAAACAGTAATATCTCCACATTGCACGGTGCAATTCTGAAATTTTTAGCTTTTTCCTGTTAATCCTAGCATGATAAAGAAGATTCAAAGACAGTGAGATGCCAGCTCCTTTCATTCAGTCAGTAGCTTCAAACATTTCTGGTATATGAAAAACATGTTTTTCAATGGCAAAAATCAATGAATATTGTAAATGCACAAACAGTAATATCTCCACATTGCAAGGTGCAATTCTGAAATTTTTTGCTTTTTCCTGTTAATCCTAGCATGATAAAGAAGATTCAAAGAGAGTGAGATGCCAGCTCCTTTCATTCAGTCAGTAGCTTCAAACATTTCTGGTATATGAAAAACATGTTTTTCAATGGCAAAAATCAATGAATATTGTAAATGCACAAACAGTAATATCTCCACATTGCAAGGTGCAATTCTGAAATTTTTTGCTTTTTCCTGCTAATCCTAGCATGATAAAGAAGATTCAGAGTGAGATGCCAGCTCCTTTCATTCAGTCAGTAGCTTCAAACATTTCTGGTATATGAAAAACGTTTTTCAATGGCAAAAATCAATGAATATTGTAAATGCACAAACAGTAATATCTCCACATTGCACGGTGCAATTCTGAAATTTTTAGCTTTTTCCTGCTAATCCTAGCATGATAAAGAAGATTCAAAGAGAGTGAGATGCCAGCTCCTTTCATTCAGTCAGTAGCTTCAAACATTTCTGGTATATGAAAAACATGTTTTTCAATGGCAAAAATCAATGAATATTGTAAATGCACAAACAGTAATATCTCCACATTGCACGGTGCAATTCTGAAATTTTTAGCTTTTTCCTGTTAATCCTAGCATGATAAAGAAGATTCAAAGAGAGTGAGATGCCAGCTCCTTTCATTCAGTCAGTAGCTTCAAACATTTCTGGTATATGAAAAACATGTTTTTCAATGGCAAAAATCAATGAATATTGTAAATGCACAAACAGTAATATCTCCACATTGCAAGGTGCAATTCTGAAATTTTTTGCTTTTTCCTGCTAATCCTAGCATGATAAAGAAGATTCAAAGAGAGTGAGATGCCAGCTCCTTTCATTCAGTCAGTAGCTTCAAACATTTCTGGTATATGAAAAACATGTTTTTCAATGGCAAAAATCAATGAATATTGTAAATGCACAAACAGTAATATCTCCACATTGCACGGTGCAATTCTGAAATTTTTAGCTTTTTCCTGTTAATCCTAGCATGATAAAGAAGATTCAAAGAGAGTGAGATGCCAGCTCCTTTCATTCAGTCAGTAGCTTCAAACATTTCTGGTATATGAAAAACATGTTTTTCAATGGCAAAAATCAATGAATATTGTAAATGCACAAACAGTAATATCTCCACATTGCAAGGTGCAATTCTGAAATTTTTTGCTTTTTCCTGTTAATCCTAGCATGATAAAGAAGATTCAAAGAGAGTGAGATGCCAGCTCCTTTCATTCAGTCAGTAGCTTCAAACATTTCTGGTATATGAAAAACATGTTTTTCAATGGCATAAATCAATGAATATTGTAAATGCACAAACAGTAATATCTCTACATTGCAAGGTGCAATTCTGAAATTTTTTGCTTTTTCCTGCTAATCCTAGCATGATAAAGAAGATTCAAAGAGAGTGAGATGCCAGCTCCTTTCATTCAGTCAGTAGCTTCAAACATTTCTGGTATATGAAAAACATGTTTTTCAATGGCAAAAATCAATGAATATTGTAAATGCACAAACAGTAATATCTCCACATTGCACGGTGCAATTCTGAAATTTTTAGCTTTTTCCTGTTAATCCTAGCATGATAAAGAAGATTCAAAGAGAGTGAGATGCCAGCTCCTTTCATTCAGTCAGTAGCTTCAAACATTTCTGGTATATGAAAAACATGTTTTTCAATGGCAAAAATCAATGAATATTGTAAATGCACAAACAGTAATATCTCCACATTGCACGGTGCAATTCTGAAATTTTTAGCTTTTTCCTGTTAATCCTAGCATGATAAAGAAGATTCAAAGAGAGTGAGATGCCAGCTCCTTTCATTCAGTCAGTAGCTTCAAACATTTCTGGACGTTTTTCAATGGCGAAAATCAATGAATATTGTAAATGCACAAACAGTAATATCTCCACATTGCAAGGTGCAATTCTGAAATTTTTTGCTTTTTCCTGTTAATCCTAGCATGATAAAGAAGATTCAAAGAGAGTGAGATGCCAGCTCCTTTCATTCAGTCAGTAGCTTCAAACATTTCTGGTATATGAAAAACATGTTTTTCAATGGCAAAAATCAATGAATATTGTAAATGCACAAACAGTAATATCTCCACATTGCAAGGTGCAATTCTGAAATTTTTTGCTTTTTCCTGTTAATCCTAGCATGATAAAGAAGATTCAAAGAGAGTGAGATGCCAGCTCCTTTCATTCAGTCAGTAGCTTCAAACATTTCTGGTATATGAAAAACATGTTTTTCAATGGCAAAAATCAATGAATATTGTAAATGCACAAACAGTAATATCTCCACATTGCAAGGTGCAATTCTGAAATTTTTTGCTTTTTCCTGCTAATCCTAGCATGATAAAGAAGATTCAAAGAGAGTGAGATGCCAGCTCCTTTCAATCAGTCAGTAGCTTCAAACATTTCTGGTATATGAAAAACATGTTTTTCAACGGCAAAAATCAATGAATATTGTAAATGCACAAACAGTAATATCTCCACATTGCACGGTGCAATTCTGAAATTTTTAGCTTTTTCCTGTTAATCCTAGCATGATAAAGAAGATTCAAAGAGAGTGAGATGCCAGCTCCTTTCATTCAGTCAGTAGCTTCAAACATTTCTGGTATATGAAAAACATGTTTTTCAATGGCAAAAATCAATGAATATTGTAAATTGCACAAACAGTAATATCTCCACATTGCAAGGTGCAATTCTGAAATTGTTTGCTTTTTCCTGCTAATCCTAGCATGATAAAGAAGATTCAGAGTGAGATGCCAGCTCCTTTCATTCAGTCAGTAGCTTCAAACATTTCTGGTATATGAAAAACGTTTTTCAATGGCAAAAATCAATGAATATTGTAAATGCACAAACAGTAATATCTCCACATTGCAAGGTGCAATTCTGAAATTTTTTGCTTTTTCCTGCTAATCCTAGCATGATAAAGAAGATTCAAAGAGAGTGAGATGCCAGCTCCTTTCAATCAGTCAGTAGCTTCAAACATTTCTGGTATATGAAAAACATGTTTTTCAATGGCAAAAATCAATGAATATTGTAAATGCACAAACAGTAATATCTCCACATTGCACGGTGCAATTCTGAAATTTTTTGCTTTTTCCTGCTAATCCTAGCATGATAAAGAAGATTCAAAGAGAGTGAGATGCCAGCTCCTTTCATTCAGTCAGTAGCTTCAAACATTTCTGGTATATGAAAAACATGTTTTTCAATGGCAAAAATCAATGAATATTGTAAATGCACAAACAGTAATATCTCCACATTGCACGGTGCAATTCTGAAATTTTTAGCTTTTTCCTGTTAATCCTAGCATGATAAAGAAGATTCAAAGAGAGTGAGATGCCAGCTCCTTTCATTCAGTCAGTAGCTTCAAACATTTCTGGTATATGAAAAACATGTTTTTCAATGGCAAAAATCAATGAATATTGTAAATGCACAAACAGTAATATCTCCACATTGCAAGGTGCAATTCTGAAATTTTTTGCTTTTTCCTGCTAATCCTAGCATGATAAAGAAGATTCAAAGAGAGTGAGATGCCAGCTCCTTTCATTCAGTCAGTAGCTTCAAACATTTCTGGTATATGAAAAACATGTTTTTCAATGGCAAAAATCAATGAATATTGTAAATGCACAAACAGTAATATCTCCACATTGCACGGTGCAATTCTGAAATTTTTAGCTTTTTCCTGTTAATCCTAGCATGATAAAGAAGATTCAAAGAGAGTGAGATGCCAGCTCCTTTCATTCAGTCAGTAGCTTCAAACATTTCTGGTATATGAAAAACATGTTTTTCAATGGCAAAAATCAATGAATATTGTAAATGCACAAACAGTAATATCTCCACATTGCAAGGTGCAATTCTGAAATTTTTTGCTTTTTCCTGTTAATCCTAGCATGATAAAGAAGATTCAAAGAGAGTGAGATGCCAGCTCCTTTCATTCAGTCAGTAGCTTCAAACATTTCTGGTATATGAAAAACATGTTTTTCAATGGCAAAAATCAATGAATATTGTAAATGCACAAACAGTAATATCTCCACATTGCAAGGTGCAATTCTGAAATTTTTTGCTTTTTCCTGCTAATCCTAGCATGATAAAGAAGATTCAAAGAGAGTGAGATGCCAGCTCCTTTCATTCAGTCAGTAGCTTCAAACATTTCTGGTATATGAAAAACATGTTTTTCAATGGCATAAATCAATGAATATTGTAAATGCACAAACAGTAATATCTCTACATTGCAAGGTGCAATTCTGAAATTTTTTGCTTTTTCCTGCTAATCCTAGCATGATAAAGAAGATTCAAAGAGAGTGAGATGCCAGCTCCTTTCATTCAGTCAGTAGCTTCAAACATTTCTGGACGTTTTTCAATGGCGAAAATCAATGAATATTGTAAATGCACAAACAGTAATATCTCCACATTGCAAGGTGCAATTCTGAAATTTTTTGCTTTTTCCTGTTAATCCTAGCATGATAAAGAAGATTCAAAGAGAGTGAGATGCCAGCTCCTTTCATTCAGTCAGTAGCTTCAAACATTTCTGGTATATGAAAAACATGTTTTTCAATGGCAAAAATCAATGAATATTGTAAATGCACAAACAGTAATATCTCCACATTGCAAGGTGCAATTCTGAAATTTTTTGCTTTTTCCTGCTAATCCTAGCATGATAAAGAAGATTCAAAGAGAGTGAGATGCCAGCTCCTTTCAATCAGTCAGTAGCTTCAAACATTTCTGGTATATGAAAAACATGTTTTTCAACGGCAAAAATCAATGAATATTGTAAATGCACAAACAGTAATATCTCCACATTGCACGGTGCAATTCTGAAATTTTTAGCTTTTTCCTGTTAATCCTAGCATGATAAAGAAGATTCAAAGAGAGTGAGATGCCAGCTCCTTTCATTCAGTCAGTAGCTTCAAACATTTCTGGTATATGAAAAACATGTTTTTCAATGGCAAAAATCAATGAATATTGTAAATTGCACAAACAGTAATATCTCCACATTGCAAGGTGCAATTCTGAAATTGTTTGCTTTTTCCTGCTAATCCTAGCATGATAAAGAAGATTCAGAGTGAGATGCCAGCTCCTTTCATTCAGTCAGTAGCTTCAAACATTTCTGGTATATGAAAAACGTTTTTCAATGGCAAAAATCAATGAATATTGTAAATGCACAAACAGTAATATCTCCACATTGCAAGGTGCAATTCTGAAATTTTTTGCTTTTTCCTGCTAATCCTAGCATGATAAAGAAGATTCAAAGAGAGTGAGATGCCAGCTCCTTTCAATCAGTCAGTAGCTTCAAACATTTCTGGTATATGAAAAACATGTTTTTCAATGGCAAAAATCAATGAATATTGTAAATGCACAAACAGTAATATCTCCACATTGCACGGTGCAATTCTGAAATTTTTTGCTTTTTCCTGCTAATCCTAGCATGATAAAGAAGATTCAAAGAGAGTGAGATGCCAGCTCCTTTCATTCAGTCAGTAGCTTCAAACATTTCTGGTATATGAAAAACATGTTTTTCAATGGCAAAAATCAATGAATATTGTAAATGCACAAACAGTAATATCTCCACATTGCACGGTGCAATTCTGAAATTTTTAGCTTTTTCCTGTTAATCCTAGCATGATAAAGAAGATTCAAAGAGAGTGAGATGCCAGCTCCTTTCATTCAGTCAGTAGCTTCAAACATTTCTGGTATATGAAAAACATGTTTTTCAATGGCAAAAATCAATGAATATTGTAAATGCACAAACAGTAATTTCTCCACATTGCAAGGTGCAATTCTGAAATTTTTTGCTTTTTCCTGCTCCTCTTAGCATGATAAAGAAGATTCAAAGAGAGTGAGATGCCAGCTCCTTTCATTCAGTCAGTAGCTTCAAACATTTCTGGTATATGAAAAACATGTTTTTCAATGGCATAAATCAATGAATATTGTAAATGCACAAACAGTAATATCTCCACATTGCAAGGTGCAATTCTGAAATTTTTTGCTTTTTCCTGCTAATCCTAGCATGATAAAGAAGATTCAAAGAGAGTGAGATGCCAGCTCCTTTCATTCAGTCAGTAGCTTCAAACATTTCTGGTATATGAAAAACGTTTTTCAATGGCAAAAATCAATGAATATTGTAAATGCACAAACAGTAATATCTCCACATTGCACGGTGCAATTCTGAAATTTTTAGCTTTTTCCTGTTAATCCTAGCATGATAAAGAAGATTCAAAGAGAGTGAGATGCCAGCTCCTTTCATTCAGTCAGTAGCTTCAAACATTTCTGGTATATGAAAAACATGTTTTTCAATGGCAAAAATCAATGAATATTGTAAATGCACAAACAGTAATATCTCCACATTGCAAGGTGCAATTCTGAAATTTTTTGCTTTTTCCTGCTAATCCTAGCATGATAAAGAAGATTCAAAGAGAGTGAGATGCCAGCTCCTTTCATTCAGTCAGTAGCTTCAAACATTTCTGGTATATGAAAAACATGTTTTTCAATGGCAAAAATCAATGAATATTGTAAATGCACAAACAGTAATATCTCCACATTGCACGGTGCAATTCTGAAATTTTTAGCTTTTTCCTGTTAATCCTAGCATGATAAAGAAGATTCAAAGAGAGTGAGATGCCAGCTCCTTTCATTCAGTCAGTAGCTTCAAACATTTCTGGTATATGAAAAACATGTTTTTCAATGGCAAAAATCAATGAATATTGTAAATGCACAAACAGTAATATCTCCACATTGCAAGGTGCAATTCTGAAATTTTTTGCTTTTTCCTGTTAATCCTAGCATGATAAAGAAGATTCAAAGAGAGTGAGATGCCAGCTCCTTTCATTCAGTCAGTAGCTTCAAACATTTCTGGTATATGAAAAACATGTTTTTCAATGGCAAAAATCAATGAATATTGTAAATGCACAAACAGTAATATCTCCACATTGCAAGGTGCAATTCTGAAATTTTTTGCTTTTTCCTGCTAATCCTAGCATGATAAAGAAGATTCAAAGAGAGTGAGATGCCAGCTCCTTTCATTCAGTCAGTAGCTTCAAACATTTCTGGTATATGAAAAACATGTTTTTCAATGGCAAAAATCAATGAATATTGTAAATTGCACAAACAGTAATATCTCCACATTGCAAGGTGCAATTCTGAAATTGTTTGCTTTTTCCTGCTAATCCTAGCATGATAAAGAAGATTCAGAGTGAGATGCCAGCTCCTTTCATTCAGTCAGTAGCTTCAAACATTTCTGGTATATGAAAAACGTTTTTCAATGGCAAAAATCAATGAATATTGTAAATGCACAAACAGTAATATCTCCACATTGCAAGGTGCAATTCTGAAATTTTTTGCTTTTTCCTGCTAATCCTAGCATGATAAAGAAGATTCAAAGAGAGTGAGATGCCAGCTCCTTTCAATCAGTCAGTAGCTTCAAACATTTCAGGTATATGAAAAACATGTTTTTCAATGGCAAAAATCAATGAATATTGTAAATGCACAAACAGTAATATCTCCACATTGCACGGTGCAATTCTGAAATTTTTTGCTTTTTCCTGCTAATCCTAGCATGATAAAGAAGATTCAAAGAGAGTGAGATGCCAGCTCCTTTCATTCAGTCAGTAGCTTCAAACATTTCTGGTATATGAAAAACATGTTTTTCAATGGCAAAAATCAATGAATATTGTAAATGCACAAACAGTAATATCTCCACATTGCACGGTGCAATTCTGAAATTTTTAGCTTTTTCCTGTTAATCCTAGCATGATAAAGAAGATTCAAAGAGAGTGAGATGCCAGCTCCTTTCATTCAGTCAGTAGCTTCAAACATTTCTGGTATATGAAAAACATGTTTTTCAATGGCAAAAATCAATGAATATTGTAAATGCACAAACAGTAATATCTCCACATTGCAAGGTGCAATTCTGAAATTTTTTGCTTTTTCCTGCTAATCCTAGCATGATAAAGAAGATTCAAAGAGAGTGAGATGCCAGCTCCTTTCATTCAGTCAGTAGCTTCAAACATTTCTGGTATATGAAAAACATGTTTTTCAATGGCAAAAATCAATGAATATTGTAAATGCACAAACAGTAATATCTCCACATTGCACGGTGCAATTCTGAAATTTTTAGCTTTTTCCTGTTAATCCTAGCATGATAAAGAAGATTCAAAGAGAGTGAGATGCCAGCTCCTTTCATTCAGTCAGTAGCTTCAAACATTTCTGGTATATGAAAAACATGTTTTTCAATGGCAAAAATCAATGAATATTGTAAATGCACAAACAGTAATATCTCCACATTGCAAGGTGCAATTCTGAAATTTTTTGCTTTTTCCTGTTAATCCTAGCATGATAAAGAAGATTCAAAGAGAGTGAGATGCCAGCTCCTTTCATTCAGTCAGTAGCTTCAAACATTTCTGGTATATGAAAAACATGTTTTTCAATGGCATAAATCAATGAATATTGTAAATGCACAAACAGTAATATCTCTACATTGCAAGGTGCAATTCTGAAATTTTTTGCTTTTTCCTGCTAATCCTAGCATGATAAAGAAGATTCAAAGAGAGTGAGATGCCAGCTCCTTTCATTCAGTCAGTAGCTTCAAACATTTCTGGTATATGAAAAACATGTTTTTCAATGGCAAAAATCAATGAATATTGTAAATGCACAAACAGTAATATCTCCACATTGCACGGTGCAATTCTGAAATTTTTAGCTTTTTCCTGTTAATCCTAGCATGATAAAGAAGATTCAAAGAGAGTGAGATGCCAGCTCCTTTCATTCAGTCAGTAGCTTCAAACATTTCTGGTATATGAAAAACATGTTTTTCAATGGCAAAAATCAATGAATATTGTAAATGCACAAACAGTAATATCTCCACATTGCACGGTGCAATTCTGAAATTTTTAGCTTTTTCCTGTTAATCCTAGCATGATAAAGAAGATTCAAAGAGAGTGAGATGCCAGCTCCTTTCATTCAGTCAGTAGCTTCAAACATTTCTGGACGTTTTTCAATGGCAAAAATCAATGAATATTGTAAATGCACAAACAGTAATATCTCCACATTGCAAGGTGCAATTCTGAAATTTTTTGCTTTTTCCTGTTAATCCTAGCATGATAAAGAAGATTCAAAGAGAGTGAGATGCCAGCTCCTTTCATTCAGTCAGTAGCTTCAAACATTTCTGGTATATGAAAAACATGTTTTTCAATGGCAAAAATCAATGAATATTGTAAATGCACAAACAGTAATATCTCCACATTGCAAGGTGCAATTCTGAAATTTTTTGCTTTTTCCTGTTAATCCTAGCATGATAAAGAAGATTCAAAGAGAGTGAGATGCCAGCTCCTTTCATTCAGTCAGTAGCTTCAAACATTTCTGGTATATGAAAAACATGTTTTTCAATGGCAAAAATCAATGAATATTGTAAATGCACAAACAGTAATATCTCCACATTGCAAGGTGCAATTCTGAAATTTTTTGCTTTTTCCTGCTAATCCTAGCATGATAAAGAAGATTCAAAGAGAGTGAGATGCCAGCTCCTTTCATTCAGTCAGTAGCTTCAAACATTTCTGGTATATGAAAAACATGTTTTTCAATGGCAAAAATCAATGAATATTGTAAATTGCACAAACAGTAATATCTCCACATTGCAAGGTGCAATTCTGAAATTGTTTGCTTTTTCCTGCTAATCCTAGCATGATAAAGAAGATTCAGAGTGAGATGCCAGCTCCTTTCATTCAGTCAGTAGCTTCAAACATTTCTGGTATATGAAAAACGTTTTTCAATGGCAAAAATCAATGAATATTGTAAATGCACAAACAGTAATATCTCCACATTGCAAGGTGCAATTCTGAAATTTTTTGCTTTTTCCTGCTAATCCTAGCATGATAAAGAAGATTCAAAGAGAGTGAGATGCCAGCTCCTTTCAATCAGTCAGTAGCTTCAAACATTTCTGGTATATGAAAAACATGTTTTTCAATGGCAAAAATCAATGAATATTGTAAATGCACAAACAGTAATATCTCCACATTGCACGGTGCAATTCTGAAATTTTTTGCTTTTTCCTGCTAATCCTAGCATGATAAAGAAGATTCAAAGAGAGTGAGATGCCAGCTCCTTTCATTCAGTCAGTAGCTTCAAACATTTCTGGTATATGAAAAACATGTTTTTCAATGGCAAAAATCAATGAATATTGTAAATGCACAAACAGTAATATCTCCACATTGCACGGTGCAATTCTGAAATTTTTAGCTTTTTCCTGTTAATCCTAGCATGATAAAGAAGATTCAAAGAGAGTGAGATGCCAGCTCCTTTCATTCAGTCAGTAGCTTCAAACATTTCTGGTATATGAAAAACATGTTTTTCAATGGCAAAAATCAATGAATATTGTAAATGCACAAACAGTAATATCTCCACATTGCAAGGTGCAATTCTGAAATTTTTTGCTTTTTCCTGCTAATCCTAGCATGATAAAGAAGATTCAAAGAGAGTGAGATGCCAGCTCCTTTCATTCAGTCAGTAGCTTCAAACATTTCTGGTATATGAAAAACATGTTTTTCAATGGCAAAAATCAATGAATATTGTAAATGCACAAACAGTAATATCTCCACATTGCACGGTGCAATTCTGAAATTTTTAGCTTTTTCCTGTTAATCCTAGCATGATAAAGAAGATTCAAAGAGAGTGAGATGCCAGCTCCTTTCATTCAGTCAGTAGCTTCAAACATTTCTGGTATATGAAAAACATGTTTTTCAATGGCAAAAATCAATGAATATTGTAAATGCACAAACAGTAATATCTCCACATTGCAAGGTGCAATTCTGAAATTTTTTGCTTTTTCCTGTTAATCCTAGCATGATAAAGAAGATTCAAAGAGAGTGAGATGCCAGCTCCTTTCATTCAGTCAGTAGCTTCAAACATTTCTGGTATATGAAAAACATGTTTTTCAATGGCATAAATCAATGAATATTGTAAATGCACAAACAGTAATATCTCTACATTGCAAGGTGCAATTCTGAAATTTTTTGCTTTTTCCTGCTAATCCTAGCATGATAAAGAAGATTCAAAGAGAGTGAGATGCCAGCTCCTTTCATTCAGTCAGTAGCTTCAAACATTTCTGGTATATGAAAAACATGTTTTTCAATGGCAAAAATCAATGAATATTGTAAATGCACAAACAGTAATATCTCCACATTGCACGGTGCAATTCTGAAATTTTTAGCTTTTTCCTGTTAATCCTAGCATGATAAAGAAGATTCAAAGAGAGTGAGATGCCAGCTCCTTTCATTCAGTCAGTAGCTTCAAACATTTCTGGTATATGAAAAACATGTTTTTCAATGGCAAAAATCAATGAATATTGTAAATGCACAAACAGTAATATCTCCACATTGCACGGTGCAATTCTGAAATTTTTAGCTTTTTCCTGTTAATCCTAGCATGATAAAGAAGATTCAAAGAGAGTGAGATGCCAGCTCCTTTCATTCAGTCAGTAGCTTCAAACATTTCTGGACGTTTTTCAATGGCAAAAATCAATGAATATTGTAAATGCACAAACAGTAATATCTCCACATTGCAAGGTGCAATTCTGAAATTTTTTGCTTTTTCCTGTTAATCCTAGCATGATAAAGAAGATTCAAAGAGAGTGAGATGCCAGCTCCTTTCATTCAGTCAGTAGCTTCAAACATTTCTGGTATATGAAAAACATGTTTTTCAATGGCAAAAATCAATGAATATTGTAAATGCACAAACAGTAATATCTCCACATTGCAAGGTGCAATTCTGAAATTTTTTGCTTTTTCCTGTTAATCCTAGCATGATAAAGAAGATTCAAAGAGAGTGAGATGCCAGCTCCTTTCATTCAGTCAGTAGCTTCAAACATTTCTGGTATATGAAAAACATGTTTTTCAATGGCAAAAATCAATGAATATTGTAAATGCACAAACAGTAATATCTCCACATTGCAAGGTGCAATTCTGAAATTTTTTGCTTTTTCCTGCTAATCCTAGCATGATAAAGAAGATTCAAAGAGAGTGAGATGCCAGCTCCTTTCAATCAGTCAGTAGCTTCAAACATTTCTGGTATATGAAAAACATGTTTTTCAACGGCAAAAATCAATGAATATTGTAAATGCACAAACAGTAATATCTCCACATTGCACGGTGCAATTCTGAAATTTTTAGCTTTTTCCTGTTAATCCTAGCATGATAAAGAAGATTCAAAGAGAGTGAGATGCCAGCTCCTTTCATTCAGTCAGTAGCTTCAAACATTTCTGGTATATGAAAAACATGTTTTTCAATGGCAAAAATCAATGAATATTGTAAATTGCACAAACAGTAATATCTCCACATTGCAAGGTGCAATTCTGAAATTGTTTGCTTTTTCCTGCTAATCCTAGCATGATAAAGAAGATTCAGAGTGAGATGCCAGCTCCTTTCATTCAGTCAGTAGCTTCAAACATTTCTGGTATATGAAAAACGTTTTTCAATGGCAAAAATCAATGAATATTGTAAATGCACAAACAGTAATATCTCCACATTGCAAGGTGCAATTCTGAAATTTTTTGCTTTTTCCTGCTAATCCTAGCATGATAAAGAAGATTCAAAGAGAGTGAGATGCCAGCTCCTTTCAATCAGTCAGTAGCTTCAAACATTTCTGGTATATGAAAAACATGTTTTTCAATGGCAAAAATCAATGAATATTGTAAATGCACAAACAGTAATATCTCCACATTGCACGGTGCAATTCTGAAATTTTTTGCTTTTTCCTGCTAATCCTAGCATGATAAAGAAGATTCAAAGAGAGTGAGATGCCAGCTCCTTTCATTCAGTCAGTAGCTTCAAACATTTCTGGTATATGAAAAACATGTTTTTCAATGGCAAAAATCAATGAATATTGTAAATGCACAAACAGTAATATCTCCACATTGCACGGTGCAATTCTGAAATTTTTAGCTTTTTCCTGTTAATCCTAGCATGATAAAGAAGATTCAAAGAGAGTGAGATGCCAGCTCCTTTCATTCAGTCAGTAGCTTCAAACATTTCTGGTATATGAAAAACATGTTTTTCAATGGCAAAAATCAATGAATATTGTAAATGCACAAACAGTAATATCTCCACATTGCAAGGTGCAATTCTGAAATTTTTTGCTTTTTCCTGCTAATCCTAGCATGATAAAGAAGATTCAAAGAGAGTGAGATGCCAGCTCCTTTCATTCAGTCAGTAGCTTCAAACATTTCTGGTATATGAAAAACATGTTTTTCAATGGCAAAAATCAATGAATATTGTAAATGCACAAACAGTAATATCTCCACATTGCACGGTGCAATTCTGAAATTTTTAGCTTTTTCCTGTTAATCCTAGCATGATAAAGAAGATTCAAAGAGAGTGAGATGCCAGCTCCTTTCATTCAGTCAGTAGCTTCAAACATTTCTGGTATATGAAAAACATGTTTTTCAATGGCAAAAATCAATGAATATTGTAAATGCACAAACAGTAATATCTCCACATTGCAAGGTGCAATTCTGAAATTTTTTGCTTTTTCCTGTTAATCCTAGCATGATAAAGAAGATTCAAAGAGAGTGAGATGCCAGCTCCTTTCATTCAGTCAGTAGCTTCAAACATTTCTGGTATATGAAAAACATGTTTTTCAATGGCAAAAATCAATGAATATTGTAAATGCACAAACAGTAATATCTCCACATTGCAAGGTGCAATTCTGAAATTTTTTGCTTTTTCCTGCTAATCCTAGCATGATAAAGAAGATTCAAAGAGAGTGAGATGCCAGCTCCTTTCATTCAGTCAGTAGCTTCAAACATTTCTGGTATATGAAAAACATGTTTTTCAATGGCATAAATCAATGAATATTGTAAATGCACAAACAGTAATATCTCTACATTGCAAGGTGCAATTCTGAAATTTTTTGCTTTTTCCTGCTAATCCTAGCATGATAAAGAAGATTCAAAGAGAGTGAGATGCCAGCTCCTTTCATTCAGTCAGTAGCTTCAAACATTTCTGGTATATGAAAAACATGTTTTTCAATGGCAAAAATCAATGAATATTGTAAATGCACAAACAGTAATATCTCCACATTGCACGGTGCAATTCTGAAATTTTTAGCTTTTTCCTGTTAATCCTAGCATGATAAAGAAGATTCAAAGAGAGTGAGATGCCAGCTCCTTTCATTCAGTCAGTAGCTTCAAACATTTCTGGTATATGAAAAACATGTTTTTCAATGGCAAAAATCAATGAATATTGTAAATGCACAAACAGTAATATCTCCACATTGCAAGGTGCAATTCTGAAATTTTTTGCTTTTTCCTGCTAATCCTAGCATGATAAAGAAGATTCAAAGAGAGTGAGATGCCAGCTCCTTTCATTCAGTCAGTAGCTTCAAACATTTCTGGTATATGAAAAACATGTTTTTCAATGGCAAAAATCAATGAATATTGTAAATGCACAAACAGTAATATCTCCACATTGCATGGTGCAATTCTGAAATTTTTAGCTTTTTCCTGTTAATCCTAGCATGATAAAGAAGATTCAAAGAGAGTGAGATGCCAGCTCCTTTCATTCAGTCAGTAGCTTCAAACATTTCTGGTATATGAAAAACATGTTTTTCAATGGCAAAAATCAATGAATATTGTAAATGCACAAACAGTAATATCTCCACATTGCAAGGTGCAATTCTGAAATTTTTTGCTTTTTCCTGCTAATCCTAGCATGATAAAGAAGATTCAAAGAGAGTGAGATGCCAGCTCCTTTCATTCAGTCAGTAGCTTCAAACATTTCTGGTATATGAAAAACATGTTTTTCAATGGCAAAAATCAATGAATATTGTAAATGCACAAACAGTAATATCTCCACATTGCACGGTGCAATTCTGAAATTTTTAGCTTTTTCCTGTTAATCCTAGCATGATAAAGAAGATTCAAAGAGAGTGAGATGCCAGCTCCTTTCATTCAGTCAGTAGCTTCAAACATTTCTGGTATATGAAAAACATGTTTTTCAATGGCAAAAATCAATGAATATTGTAAATGCACAAACAGTAATATCTCCACATTGCAAGGTGCAATTCTGAAATTTTTTGCTTTTTCCTGCTAATCCTAGCATGATAAAGAAGATTCAAAGAGAGTGAGATGCCAGCTCCTTTCATTCAGTCAGTAGCTTCAAACATTTCTGGTATATGAAAAACATGTTTTTCAATGGCAAAAATCAATGAATATTGTAAATGCACAAACAGTAATTTCTCCACATTGCAAGGTGCAATTCTGAAATTTTTTGCTTTTTCCTGCTCCTCTTAGCATGATAAAGAAGATTCAAAGAGAGTGAGATGCCAGCTCCTTTCATTCAGTCAGTAGCTTCAAACATTTCTGGTATATGAAAAACATGTTTTTCAATGGCATAAATCAATGAATATTGTAAATGCACAAACAGTAATATCTCCACATTGCAAGGTGCAATTCTGAAATTTTTTGCTTTTTCCTGCTAATCCTAGCATGATAAAGAAGATTCAAAGAGAGTGAGATGCCAGCTCCTTTCATTCAGTCAGTAGCTTCAAACATTTCTGGTATATGAAAAACATGTTTTTCAATGGCAAAAATCAATGAATATTGTAAATGCACAAACAGTAATATCTCCACATTGCACGGTGCAATTCTGAAATTTTTAGCTTTTTCCTGTTAATCCTAGCATGATAAAGAAGATTCAAAGAGAGTGAGATGCCAGCTCCTTTCATTCAGTCAGTAGCTTCAAACATTTCTGGTATATGAAAAACATGTTTTTCAATGGCAAAAATCAATGAATATTGTAAATGCACAAACAGTAATATCTCCACATTGCAAGGTGCAATTCTGAAATTTTTTGCTTTTTCCTGCTAATCCTAGCATGATAAAGAAGATTCAAAGAGAGTGAGATGCCAGCTCCTTTCATTCAGTCAGTAGCTTCAAACATTTCTGGTATATGAAAAACATGTTTTTCAATGGCAAAAATCAATGAATATTGTAAATGCACAAACAGTAATATCTCCACATTGCACGGTGCAATTCTGAAATTTTTAGCTTTTTCCTGTTAATCCTAGCATGATAAAGAAGATTCAAAGAGAGTGAGATGCCAGCTCCTTTCATTCAGTCAGTAGCTTCAAACATTTCTGGTATATGAAAAACATGTTTTTCAATGGCAAAAATCAATGAATATTGTAAATGCACAAACAGTAATATCTCCACATTGCAAGGTGCAATTCTGAAATTTTTTGCTTTTTCCTGTTAATCCTAGCATGATAAAGAAGATTCAAAGAGAGTGAGATGCCAGCTCCTTTCATTCAGTCAGTAGCTTCAAACATTTCTGGTATATGAAAAACATGTTTTTCAATGGCAAAAATCAATGAATATTGTAAATGCACAAACAGTAATATCTCCACATTGCAAGGTGCAATTCTGAAATTTTTTGCTTTTTCCTGCTAATCCTAGCATGATAAAGAAGATTCAAAGAGAGTGAGATGCCAGCTCCTTTCATTCAGTCAGTAGCTTCAAACATTTCTGGTATATGAAAAACATGTTTTTCAATGGCATAAATCAATGAATATTGTAAATGCACAAACAGTAATATCTCCACATTGCAAGGTGCAATTCTGAAATTTTTTGCTTTTTCCTGCTAATCCTAGCATGATAAAGAAGATTCAAAGAGAGTGAGATGCCAGCTCCTTTCATTCAGTCAGTAGCTTCAAACATTTCTGGTATATGAAAAACATGTTTTTCAATGGCAAAAATCAATGAATATTGTAAATGCACAAACAGTAATATCTCCACATTGCACGGTGCAATTCTGAAATTTTTAGCTTTTTCCTGTTAATCCTAGCATGATAAAGAAGATTCAAAGAGAGTGAGATGCCAGCTCCTTTCATTCAGTCAGTAGCTTCAAACATTTCTGGTATATGAAAAACATGTTTTTCAATGGCAAAAATCAATGAATATTGTAAATGCACAAACAGTAATATCTCCACATTGCAAGGTGCAATTCTGAAATTTTTTGCTTTTTCCTGCTAATCCTAGCATGATAAAGAAGATTCAAAGAGAGTGAGATGCCAGCTCCTTTCATTCAGTCAGTAGCTTCAAACATTTCTGGTATATGAAAAACATGTTTTTCAATGGCAAAAATCAATGAATATTGTAAATGCACAAACAGTAATATCTCCACATTGCACGGTGCAATTCTGAAATTTTTAGCTTTTTCCTGTTAATCCTAGCATGATAAAGAAGATTCAAAGAGAGTGAGATGCCAGCTCCTTTCATTCAGTCAGTAGCTTCAAACATTTCTGGTATATGAAAAACATGTTTTTCAATGGCAAAAATCAATGAATATTGTAAATGCACAAACAGTAATATCTCCACATTGCAAGGTGCAATTCTGAAATTTTTTGCTTTTTCCTGCTAATCCTAGCATGATAAAGAAGATTCAAAGAGAGTGAGATGCCAGCTCCTTTCATTCAGTCAGTAGCTTCAAACATTTCTGGTATATGAAAAACATGTTTTTCAATGGCAAAAATCAATGAATATTGTAAATGCACAAACAGTAATATCTCCACATTGCACGGTGCAATTCTGAAATTTTTAGCTTTTTCCTGTTAATCCTAGCATGATAAAGAAGATTCAAAGAGTGAGATGCCAGCTCCTTTCATTCAGTCAGTAGCTTCAAACATTTCTGGTATATGAAAAACATGTTTTTCAATGGCAAAAATCAATGAATATTGTAAATGCACAAACAGTAATATCTCCACATTGCAAGGTGCAATTCTGAAATTTTTTGCTTTTTCCTGCTAATCCTAGCATGATAAAGAAGATTCAAAGAGAGTGAGATGCCAGCTCCTTTCATTCAGTCAGTAGCTTCAAACATTTCTGGTATATGAAAAACATGTTTTTCAATGGCAAAAATCAATGAATATTGTAAATGCACAAACAGTAATATCTCCACATTGCACGGTGCAATTCTGAAATTTTTAGCTTTTTCCTGTTAATCCTAGCATGATAAAGAAGATTCAAAGAGAGTGAGATGCCAGCTCCTTTCATTCAGTCAGTAGCTTCAAACATTTCTGGTATATGAAAAACATGTTTTTCAATGGCATAAATCAATGAATATTGTAAATGCACAAACAGTAATATCTCCACATTGCAAGGTGCAATTCTGAAATTTTTTGCTTTTTCCTGCTAATCCTAGCATGATAAAGAAGATTCAAAGAGAGTGAGATGCCAGCTCCTTTCATTCAGTCAGTAGCTTCAAACATTTCTGGTATATGAAAAACGTTTTTCAATGGCAAAAATCAATGAATATTGTAAATGCACAAACCGTAATATCTCCACATTGCACGGTGCAATTCTGAAATTTTTAGCTTTTTCCTGTTAATCCTAGCATGATAAAGAAGATTCAAAGAGAGTGAGATGCCAGCTCCTTTCATTCAGTCAGTAGCTTCAAACATTTCTGGTATATGAAAAACATGTTTTTCAATGGCAAAAATCAATGAATATTGTAAATGCACAAACAGTAATATCTCCACATTGCAAGGTGCAATTCTGAAATTTTTTGCTTTTTCCTGCTAATCCTAGCATGATAAAGAAGATTCAAAGAGAGTGAGATGCCAGCTCCTTTCATTCAGTCAGTAGCTTCAAACATTTCTGGTATATGAAAAACATGTTTTTCAATGGCAAAAATCAATGAATATTGTAAATGCACAAACAGTAATATCTCCACATTGCACGGTGCAATTCTGAAATTTTTAGCTTTTTCCTGTTAATCCTAGCATGATAAAGAAGATTCAAAGAGAGTGAGATGCCAGCTCCTTTCATTCAGTCAGTAGCTTCAAACATTTCTGGTATATGAAAAACATGTTTTTCAATGGCAAAAATCAATGAATATTGTAAATGCACAAACAGTAATATCTCCACATTGCAAGGTGCAATTCTGAAATTTTTTGCTTTTTCCTGCTAATCCTAGCATGATAAAGAAGATTCAAAGAGAGTGAGATGCCAGCTCCTTTCATTCAGTCAGTAGCTTCAAACATTTCTGGTATATGAAAAACATGTTTTTCAATGGCAAAAATCAATGAATATTGTAAATGCACAAACAGTAATATCTCCACATTGCACGGTGCAATTCTGAAATTTTTAGCTTTTTCCTGTTAATCCTAGCATGATAAAGAAGACTCAAAGAGAGTGAGATGCCAGCTCCTTTCATTCAGTCAGTAGCTTCAAACATTTCTGGTATATGAAAAACATGTTTTTCAATGGCAAAAATCAATGAATATTGTAAATGCACAAACAGTAATATCTCCACATTGCAAGGTGCAATTCTGAAATTTTTTGCTTTTTCCTGTTAATCCTAGCATGATAAAGAAGATTCAAAGAGAGTGAGATGCCAGCTCCTTTCATTCAGTCAGTAGCTTCAAACATTTCTGGTATATGAAAAACATGTTTTTCAATGGCAAAAATCAATGAATATTGTAAATGCACAAACAGTAATATCTCCACATTGCAAGGTGCAATTCTGAAATTTTTTGCTTTTTCCTGCTAATCCTAGCATGATAAAGAAGATTCAAAGAGAGTGAGATGCCAGCTCCTTTCATTCAGTCAGTAGCTTCAAACATTTCTGGTATATGAAAAACATGTTTTTCAATGGCATAAATCAATGAATATTGTAAATGCACAAACAGTAATATCTCCACATTGCAAGGTGCAATTCTGAAATTTTTTGCTTTTTCCTGCTAATCCTAGCATGATAAAGAAGATTCAAAGAGAGTGAGATGCCAGCTCCTTTCATTCAGTCAGTAGCTTCAAACATTTCTGGTATATGAAAAACATGTTTTTCAATGGCAAAAATCAATGAATATTGTAAATGCACAAACAGTAATATCTCCACATTGCACGGTGCAATTCTGAAATTTTTAGCTTTTTCCTGTTAATCCTAGCATGATAAAGAAGATTCAAAGAGAGTGAGATGCCAGCTCCTTTCATTCAGTCAGTAGCTTCAAACATTTCTGGTATATGAAAAACATGTTTTTCAATGGCAAAAATCAATGAATATTGTAAATGCACAAACAGTAATATCTCCACATTGCAAGGTGCAATTCTGAAATTTTTTGCTTTTTCCTGCTAATCCTAGCATGATAAAGAAGATTCAAAGAGAGTGAGATGCCAGCTCCTTTCATTCAGTCAGTAGCTTCAAACATTTCTGGTATATGAAAAACATGTTTTTCAATGGCAAAAATCAATGAATATTGTAAATGCACAAACAGTAATATCTCCACATTGCACGGTGCAATTCTGAAATTTTTAGCTTTTTCCTGTTAATCCTAGCATGATAAAGAAGATTCAAAGAGAGTGAGATGCCAGCTCCTTTCATTCAGTCAGTAGCTTCAAACATTTCTGGTATATGAAAAACATGTTTTTCAATGGCAAAAATCAATGAATATTGTAAATGCACAAACAGTAATATCTCCACATTGCAAGGTGCAATTCTGAAATTTTTTGCTTTTTCCTGCTAATCCTAGCATGATAAAGAAGATTCAAAGAGAGTGAGATGCCAGCTCCTTTCATTCAGTCAGTAGCTTCAAACATTTCTGGTATATGAAAAACATGTTTTTCAATGGCAAAAATCAATGAATATTGTAAATGCACAAACAGTAATATCTCCACATTGCACGGTGCAATTCTGAAATTTTTAGCTTTTTCCTGTTAATCCTAGCATGATAAAGAAGATTCAAAGAGTGAGATGCCAGCTCCTTTCATTCAGTCAGTAGCTTCAAACATTTCTGGTATATGAAAAACATGTTTTTCAATGGCAAAAATCAATGAATATTGTACATGCACAAACAGTAATATCTCCACATTGCAAGGTGCAATTCTGAAATTTTTTGCTTTTTCCTGCTAATCCTAGCATGATAAAGAAGATTCAAAGAGAGTGAGATGCCAGCTCCTTTCATTCAGTCAGTAGCTTCAAACATTTCTGGTATATGAAAAACATGTTTTTCAATGGCAAAAATCAATGAATATTGTAAATGCACAAACAGTAATATCTCCACATTGCACGGTGCAATTCTGAAATTTTTAGCTTTTTCCTGTTAATCCTAGCATGATAAAGAAGATTCAAAGAGAGTGAGATGCCAGCTCCTTTCATTCAGTCAGTAGCTTCAAACATTTCTGGTATATGAAAAACATGTTTTTCAATGGCATAAATCAATGAATATTGTAAATGCACAAACAGTAATATCTCCACATTGCAAGGTGCAATTCTGAAATTTTTTGCTTTTTCCTGCTAATCCTAGCATGATAAAGAAGATTCAAAGAGAGTGAGATGCCAGCTCCTTTCATTCAGTCAGTAGCTTCAAACATTTCTGGTATATGAAAAACGTTTTTCAATGGCAAAAATCAATGAATATTGTAAATGCACAAACCGTAATATCTCCACATTGCACGGTGCAATTCTGAAATTTTTAGCTTTTTCCTGTTAATCCTAGCATGATAAAGAAGATTCAAAGAGAGTGAGATGCCAGCTCCTTTCATTCAGTCAGTAGCTTCAAACATTTCTGGTATATGAAAAACATGTTTTTCAATGGCAAAAATCAATGAATATTGTAAATGCACAAACAGTAATATCTCCACATTGCAAGGTGCAATTCTGAAATTTTTTGCTTTTTCCTGCTAATCCTAGCATGATAAAGAAGATTCAAAGAGAGTGAGATGCCAGCTCCTTTCATTCAGTCAGTAGCTTCAAACATTTCTGGTATATGAAAAACATGTTTTTCAATGGCAAAAATCAATGAATATTGTAAATGCACAAACAGTAATATCTCCACATTGCACGGTGCAATTCTGAAATTTTTAGCTTTTTCCTGTTAATCCTAGCATGATAAAGAAGATTCAAAGAGAGTGAGATGCCAGCTCCTTTCATTCAGTCAGTAGCTTCAAACATTTCTGGTATATGAAAAACATGTTTTTCAATGGCATAAATCAATGAATATTGTAAATGCACAAACAGTAATATCTCCACATTGCAAGGTGCAATTCTGAAATTTTTTGCTTTTTCCTGCTAATCCTAGCATGATAAAGAAGATTCAAAGAGAGTGAGATGCCAGCTCCTTTCATTCAGTCAGTAGCTTCAAACATTTCTGGTATATGAAAAACGTTTTTCAATGGCAAAAATCAATGAATATTGTAAATGCACAAACCGTAATATCTCCACATTGCACGGTGCAATTCTGAAATTTTTAGCTTTTTCCTGTTAATCCTAGCATGATAAAGAAGATTCAAAGAGAGTGAGATGCCAGCTCCTTTCATTCAGTCAGTAGCTTCAAACATTTCTGGTATATGAAAAACATGTTTTTCAATGGCAAAAATCAATGAATATTGTAAATGCACAAACAGTAATATCTCCACATTGCAAGGTGCAATTCTGAAATTTTTTGCTTTTTCCTGCTAATCCTAGCATGATAAAGAAGATTCAAAGAGAGTGAGATGCCAGCTCCTTTCATTCAGTCAGTAGCTTCAAACATTTCTGGTATATGAAAAACATGTTTTTCAATGGCAAAAATCAATGAATATTGTAAATGCACAAACAGTAATATCTCCACATTGCACGGTGCAATTCTGAAATTTTTAGCTTTTTCCTGTTAATCCTAGCATGATAAAGAAGATTCAAAGAGAGTGAGATGCCAGCTCCTTTCATTCAGTCAGTAGCTTCAAACATTTCTGGTATATGAAAAACATGTTTTTCAATGGCAAAAATCAATGAATATTGTAAATGCACAAACAGTAATATCTCCACATTGCAAGGTGCAATTCTGAAATTTTTTGCTTTTTCCTGTTAATCCTAGCATGATAAAGAAGATTCAAAGAGAGTGAGATGCCAGCTCCTTTCATTCAGTCAGTAGCTTCAAACATTTCTGGTATATGAAAAACATGTTTTTCAATGGCAAAAATCAATGAATATTGTAAATGCACAAACAGTAATATCTCCACATTGCAAGGTGCAATTCTGAAATTTTTTGCTTTTTCCTGCTAATCCTAGCATGATAAAGAAGATTCAAAGAGAGTGAGATGCCAGCTCCTTTCATTCAGTCAGTAGCTTCAAACATTTCTGGTATATGAAAAACATGTTTTTCAATGGCAAAAATCAATGAATATTGTAAATGCACAAACAGTAATATCTCCACATTGCACGGTGCAATTCTGAAATTTTTAGCTTTTTCCTGTTAATCCTAGCATGATAAAGAAGATTCAAAGAGAGTGAGATGCCAGCTCCTTTCATTCAGTCAGTAGCTTCAAACATTTCTGGTATATGAAAAACATGTTTTTCAATGGCAAAAATCAATGAATATTGTAAATGCACAAACAGTAATATCTCCACATTGCAAGGTGCAATTCTGAAATTTTTTGCTTTTTCCTGCTAATCCTAGCATGATAAAGAAGATTCAAAGAGAGTGAGATGCCAGCTCCTTTCATTCAGTCAGTAGCTTCAAACATTTCTGGTATATGAAAAACATGTTTTTCAATGGCAAAAATCAATGAATATTGTAAATGCACAAACAGTAATATCTCCACATTGCACGGTGCAATTCTGAAATTTTTAGCTTTTTCCTGTTAATCCTAGCATGATAAAGAAGATTCAAAGAGAGTGAGATGCCAGCTCCTTTCATTCAGTCAGTAGCTTCAAACATTTCTGGTATATGAAAAACATGTTTTTCAATGGCAAAAATCAATGAATATTGTAAATGCACAAACAGTAATATCTCCACATTGCAAGGTGCAATTCTGAAATTTTTTGCTTTTTCCTGCTAATCCTAGCATGATAAAGAAGATTCAAAGAGAGTGAGATGCCAGCTCCTTTCATTCAGTCAGTAGCTTCAAACATTTCTGGTATATGAAAAACATGTTTTTCAATGGCAAAAATCAATGAATATTGTAAATGCACAAACAGTAATATCTCCACATTGCACGGTGCAATTCTGAAATTTTTAGCTTTTTCCTGTTAATCCTAGCATGATAAAGAAGATTCAAAGAGAGTGAGATGCCAGCTCCTTTCATTCAGTCAGTAGCTTCAAACATTTCTGGTATATGAAAAACATGTTTTTCAATGGCATAAATCAATGAATATTGTAAATGCACAAACAGTAATATCTCCACATTGCAAGGTGCAATTCTGAAATTTTTTGCTTTTTCCTGCTAATCCTAGCATGATAAAGAAGATTCAAAGAGAGTGAGATGCCAGCTCCTTTCATTCAGTCAGTAGCTTCAAACATTTCTGGTATATGAAAAACGTTTTTCAATGGCAAAAATCAATGAATATTGTAAATGCACAAACCGTAATATCTCCACATTGCACGGTGCAATTCTGAAATTTTTAGCTTTTTCCTGTTAATCCTAGCATGATAAAGAAGATTCAAAGAGAGTGAGATGCCAGCTCCTTTCATTCAGTCAGTAGCTTCAAACATTTCTGGTATATGAAAAACATGTTTTTCAATGGCAAAAATCAATGAATATTGTAAATGCACAAACAGTAATATCTCCACATTGCAAGGTGCAATTCTGAAATTTTTTGCTTTTTCCTGCTAATCCTAGCATGATAAAGAAGATTCAAAGAGAGTGAGATGCCAGCTCCTTTCATTCAGTCAGTAGCTTCAAACATTTCTGGTATATGAAAAACATGTTTTTCAATGGCAAAAATCAATGAATATTGTAAATGCACAAACAGTAATATCTCCACATTGCACGGTGCAATTCTGAAATTTTTAGCTTTTTCCTGTTAATCCTAGCATGATAAAGAAGATTCAAAGAGAGTGAGATGCCAGCTCCTTTCATTCAGTCAGTAGCTTCAAACATTTCTGGTATATGAAAAACATGTTTTTCAATGGCATAAATCAATGAATATTGTAAATGCACAAACAGTAATATCTCCACATTGCAAGGTGCAATTCTGAAATTTTTTGCTTTTTCCTGCTAATCCTAGCATGATAAAGAAGATTCAAAGAGAGTGAGATGCCAGCTCCTTTCATTCAGTCAGTAGCTTCAAACATTTCTGGTATATGAAAAACGTTTTTCAATGGCAAAAATCAATGAATATTGTAAATGCACAAACCGTAATATCTCCACATTGCACGGTGCAATTCTGAAATTTTTAGCTTTTTCCTGTTAATCCTAGCATGATAAAGAAGATTCAAAGAGAGTGAGATGCCAGCTCCTTTCATTCAGTCAGTAGCTTCAAACATTTCTGGTATATGAAAAACATGTTTTTCAATGGCAAAAATCAATGAATATTGTAAATGCACAAACAGTAATATCTCCACATTGCAAGGTGCAATTCTGAAATTTTTTGCTTTTTCCTGCTAATCCTAGCATGATAAAGAAGATTCAAAGAGAGTGAGATGCCAGCTCCTTTCATTCAGTCAGTAGCTTCAAACATTTCTGGTATATGAAAAACATGTTTTTCAATGGCAAAAATCAATGAATATTGTAAATGCACAAACAGTAATATCTCCACATTGCACGGTGCAATTCTGAAATTTTTAGCTTTTTCCTGTTAATCCTAGCATGATAAAGAAGATTCAAAGAGAGTGAGATGCCAGCTCCTTTCATTCAGTCAGTAGCTTCAAACATTTCTGGTATATGAAAAACATGTTTTTCAATGGCAAAAATCAATGAATATTGTAAATGCACAAACAGTAATATCTCCACATTGCAAGGTGCAATTCTGAAATTTTTTGCTTTTTCCTGTTAATCCTAGCATGATAAAGAAGATTCAAAGAGAGTGAGATGCCAGCTCCTTTCATTCAGTCAGTAGCTTCAAACATTTCTGGTATATGAAAAACATGTTTTTCAATGGCAAAAATCAATGAATATTGTAAATGCACAAACAGTAATATCTCCACATTGCAAGGTGCAATTCTGAAATTTTTTGCTTTTTCCTGCTAATCCTAGCATGATAAAGAAGATTCAAAGAGAGTGAGATGCCAGCTCCTTTCATTCAGTCAGTAGCTTCAAACATTTCTGGTATATGAAAAACATGTTTTTCAATGGCAAAAATCAATGAATATTGTAAATGCACAAACAGTAATATCTCCACATTGCACGGTGCAATTCTGAAATTTTTAGCTTTTTCCTGTTAATCCTAGCATGATAAAGAAGATTCAAAGAGAGTGAGATGCCAGCTCCTTTCATTCAGTCAGTAGCTTCAAACATTTCTGGTATATGAAAAACATGTTTTTCAATGGCAAAAATCAATGAATATTGTAAATGCACAAACAGTAATATCTCCACATTGCAAGGTGCAATTCTGAAATTTTTTGCTTTTTCCTGCTAATCCTAGCATGATAAAGAAGATTCAAAGAGAGTGAGATGCCAGCTCCTTTCATTCAGTCAGTAGCTTCAAACATTTCTGGTATATGAAAAACATGTTTTTCAATGGCAAAAATCAATGAATATTGTAAATGCACAAACAGTAATATCTCCACATTGCACGGTGCAATTCTGAAATTTTTAGCTTTTTCCTGTTAATCCTAGCATGATAAAGAAGATTCAAAGAGAGTGAGATGCCAGCTCCTTTCATTCAGTCAGTAGCTTCAAACATTTCTGGTATATGAAAAACATGTTTTTCAATGGCAAAAATCAATGAATATTGTAAATGCACAAACAGTAATATCTCCACATTGCAAGGTGCAATTCTGAAATTTTTTGCTTTTTCCTGCTAATCCTAGCATGATAAAGAAGATTCAAAGAGAGTGAGATGCCAGCTCCTTTCATTCAGTCAGTAGCTTCAAACATTTCTGGTATATGAAAAACATGTTTTTCAATGGCAAAAATCAATGAATACTGTAAATGCACAAACAGTAATATCTCCACATTGCACGGTGCAATTCTGAAATTTTTAGCTTTTTCCTGTTAATCCTAGCATGATAAAGAAGATTCAAAGAGAGTGAGATGCCAGCTCCTTTCATTCAGTCAGTAGCTTCAAACATTTCTGGACGTTTTTCAATGGCAAAAATCAATGAATATTGTAAATGCACAAACAGTAATATCTCCACATTGCAAGGTGCAATTCTGAAATTTTTTGCTTTTTCCTGTTAATCCTAGCATGATAAAGAAGATTCAAAGAGAGTGAGATGCCAGCTCCTTTCATTCAGTCAGTAGCTTCAAACATTTCTGGTATATGAAAAACATGTTTTTCAATGGCAAAAATCAATGAATATTGTAAATGCACAAACAGTAATATCTCCACATTGCAAGGTGCAATTCTGAAATTTTTTGCTTTTTCCTGTTAATCCTAGCATGATAAAGAAGATTCAAAGAGAGTGAGATGCCAGCTCCTTTCATTCAGTCAGTAGCTTCAAACATTTCTGGTATATGAAAAACATGTTTTTCAATGGCAAAAATCAATGAATATTGTAAATGCACAAACAGTAATATCTCCACATTGCAAGGTGCAATTCTGAAATTTTTTGCTTTTTCCTGCTAATCCTAGCATGATAAAGAAGATTCAAAGAGAGTGAGATGCCAGCTCCTTTCAATCAGTCAGTAGCTTCAAACATTTCTGGTATATGAAAAACATGTTTTTCAACGGCAAAAATCAATGAATATTGTAAATGCACAAACAGTAATATCTCCACATTGCACGGTGCAATTCTGAAATTTTTAGCTTTTTCCTGTTAATCCTAGCATGATAAAGAAGATTCAAAGAGAGTGAGATGCCAGCTCCTTTCATTCAGTCAGTAGCTTCAAACATTTCTGGTATATGAAAAACATGTTTTTCAATGGCAAAAATCAATGAATATTGTAAATGCACAAACAGTAATATCTCCACATTGCAAGGTGCAATTCTGAAATTGTTTGCTTTTTCCTGCTAATCCTAGCATGATAAAGAAGATTCAGAGTGAGATGCCAGCTCCTTTCATTCAGTCAGTAGCTTCAAACATTTCTGGTATATGAAAAACGTTTTTCAATGGCAAAAATCAATGAATATTGTAAATGCACAAACAGTAATATCTCCACATTGCAAGGTGCAATTCTGAAATTTTTTGCTTTTTCCTGCTAATCCTAGCATGATAAAGAAGATTCAAAGAGAGTGAGATGCCAGCTCCTTTCAATCAGTCAGTAGCTTCAAACATTTCTGGTATATGAAAAACATGTTTTTCAATGGCAAAAATCAATGAATATTGTAAATGCACAAACAGTAATATCTCCACATTGCACGGTGCAATTCTGAAATTTTTTGCTTTTTCCTGCTAATCCTAGCATGATAAAGAAGATTCAAAGAGAGTGAGATGCCAGCTCCTTTCATTCAGTCAGTAGCTTCAAACATTTCTGGACGTTTTTCAATGGCAAAAATCAATGAATATTGTAAATGCACAAACAGTAATATCTCCACATTGCAAGGTGCAATTCTGAAATTTTTTGCTTTTTCCTGTTAATCCTAGCATGATAAAGATTCAAAGAGAGTGAGATGCCAGCTCCTTTCATTCAGTCAGTAGCTTCAAACATTTCTGGTATATGAAAAACATGTTTTTCAATGGCAAAAATCAATGAATATTGTAAATGCACAAACAGTAATATCTCCACATTGCAAGGTGCAATTCTGAAATTTTTTGCTTTATCCTGCTAATCCTAGCATGATAAAGAAGATTCAAAGAGAGTGAGATGCCAGCTCCTTTCATTCAGTCAGTAGCTTCAAACATTTCTGGTATATGAAAAACATGTTTTTCAATGGCAAAAATCAATGAATATTGTAAATGCACAAACAGTAATATCTCCACATTGCAAGGTGCAATTCTGAAATTTTTTGCTTTTTCCTGCTAATCCTAGCATGATAAAGAAGATTCAAAGAGAGAGATGCCAGCTCCTTTCATTCAGTCAGTAGCTTCAAACATTTCTGGTATATGAAAAACATGTTTTTCAATGGCAAAAATCAATGAATATTGTAAATGCACAAACAGTAATATCTCCACATTGCACGGTGCAATTCTGAAATTTTTAGCTTTTTCCTGTTAATCCTAGCATGATAAAGAAGATTCAAAGAGAGTGAGATGCCAGCTCCTTTCATTCAGTCAGTAGCTTCAAACATTTCTGGTATATGAAAAACATGTTTTTCAATGGCAAAAATCAATGAATATTGTAAATGCACAAACAGTAATATCTCCACATTGCAAGGTGCAATTCTGAAATTTTTTGCTTTTTCCTGCTAATCCTAGCATGATAAAGAAGATTCAAAGAGAGTGAGATGCCAGCTCCTTTCATTCAGTCAGTAGCTTCAAACATTTCTGGTATATGAAAAACATGTTTTTCAATGGCAAAAATCAATGAATATTGTAAATGCACAAACAGTAATTTCTCCACATTGCAAGGTGCAATTCTGAAATTTTTTGCTTTTTCCTGCTCCTCTTAGCATGATAAAGAAGATTCAAAGAGAGTGAGATGCCAGCTCCTTTCATTCAGTCAGTAGCTTCAAACATTTCTGGTATATGAAAAACATGTTTTTCAATGGCATAAATCAATGAATATTGTAAATGCACAAACAGTAATATCTCCACATTGCAAGGTGCAATTCTGAAATTTTTTGCTTTTTCCTGCTAATCCTAGCATGATAAAGAAGATTCAAAGAGAGTGAGATGCCAGCTCCTTTCATTCAGTCAGTAGCTTCAAACATTTCTGGTATATGAAAAACATGTTTTTCAATGGCAAAAATCAATGAATATTGTAAATGCACAAACAGTAATATCTCCACATTGCACGGTGCAATTCTGAAATTTTTAGCTTTTTCCTGTTAATCCTAGCATGATAAAGAAGATTCAAAGAGAGTGAGATGCCAGCTCCTTTCATTCAGTCAGTAGCTTCAAACATTTCTGGTATATGAAAAACATGTTTTTCAATGGCAAAAATCAATGAATATTGTAAATGCACAAACAGTAATATCTCCACATTGCAAGGTGCAATTCTGAAATTTTTTGCTTTTTCCTGCTAATCCTAGCATGATAAAGAAGATTCAAAGAGAGTGAGATGCCAGCTCCTTTCATTCAGTCAGTAGCTTCAAACATTTCTGGTATATGAAAAACATGTTTTTCAATGGCAAAAATCAATGAATATTGTAAATGCACAAACAGTAATATCTCCACATTGCACGGTGCAATTCTGAAATTTTTAGCTTTTTCCTGTTAATCCTAGCATGATAAAGAAGATTCAAAGAGAGTGAGATGCCAGCTCCTTTCATTCAGTCAGTAGCTTCAAACATTTCTGGTATATGAAAAACATGTTTTTCAATGGCAAAAATCAATGAATATTGTAAATGCACAAACAGTAATATCTCCACATTGCAAGGTGCAATTCTGAAATTTTTTGCTTTTTCCTGTTAATCCTAGCATGATAAAGAAGATTCAAAGAGAGTGAGATGCCAGCTCCTTTCATTCAGTCAGTAGCTTCAAACATTTCTGGTATATGAAAAACATGTTTTTCAATGGCAAAAATCAATGAATATTGTAAATGCACAAACAGTAATATCTCCACATTGCAAGGTGCAATTCTGAAATTTTTTGCTTTTTCCTGCTAATCCTAGCATGATAAAGAAGATTCAAAGAGAGTGAGATGCCAGCTCCTTTCATTCAGTCAGTAGCTTCAAACATTTCTGGTATATGAAAAACGTTTTTCAATGGCATAAATCAATGAATATTGTAAATGCACAAACAGTAATATCTCCACATTGCAAGGTGCAATTCTGAAATTTTTTGCTTTTTCCTGCTAATCCTAGCATGATAAAGAAGATTCAAAGAGAGTGAGATGCCAGCTCCTTTCATTCAGTCAGTAGCTTCAAACATTTCTGGTATATGAAAAACATGTTTTTCAATGGCAAAAATCAATGAATATTGTAAATGCACAAACAGTAATATCTCCACATTGCACGGTGCAATTCTGAAATTTTTAGCTTTTTCCTGTTAATCCTAGCATGATAAAGAAGATTCAAAGAGAGTGAGATGCCAGCTCCTTTCATTCAGTCAGTAGCTTCAAACATTTCTGGTATATGAAAAACATGTTTTTCAATGGCAAAAATCAATGAATATTGTAAATGCACAAACAGTAATATCTCCACATTGCAAGGTGCAATTCTGAAATTTTTTGCTTTTTCCTGCTAATCCTAGCATGATAAAGAAGATTCAAAGAGAGTGAGATGCCAGCTCCTTTCATTCAGTCAGTAGCTTCAAACATTTCTGGTATATGAAAAACATGTTTTTCAATGGCAAAAATCAATGAATATTGTAAATGCACAAACAGTAATATCTCCACATTGCACGGTGCAATTCTGAAATTTTTAGCTTTTTCCTGTTAATCCTAGCATGATAAAGAAGATTCAAAGAGAGTGAGATGCCAGCTCCTTTCATTCAGTCAGTAGCTTCAAACATTTCTGGTATATGAAAAACATGTTTTTCAATGGCAAAAATCAATGAATATTGTAAATGCACAAACAGTAATATCTCCACATTGCAAGGTGCAATTCTGAAATTTTTTGCTTTTTCCTGCTAATCCTAGCATGATAAAGAAGATTCAAAGAGAGTGAGATGCCAGCTCCTTTCATTCAGTCAGTAGCTTCAAACATTTCTGGTATATGAAAAACATGTTTTTCAATGGCAAAAATCAATGAATATTGTAAATGCACAAACAGTAATATCTCCACATTGCACGGTGCAATTCTGAAATTTTTAGCTTTTTCCTGTTAATCCTAGCATGATAAAGAAGATTCAAAGAGAGTGAGATGCCAGCTCCTTTCATTCAGTCAGTAGCTTCAAACATTTCTGGTATATGAAAAACATGTTTTTCAATGGCAAAAATCAATGAATATTGTAAATGCACAAACAGTAATATCTCCACATTGCAAGGTGCAATTCTGAAATTTTTTGCTTTTTCCTGCTAATCCTAGCATGATAAAGAAGATTCAAAGAGAGTGAGATGCCAGCTCCTTTCATTCAGTCAGTAGCTTCAAACATTTCTGGTATATGAAAAACATGTTTTTCAATGGCAAAAATCAATGAATATTGTAAATGCACAAACAGTAATATCTCCACATTGCACGGTGCAATTCTGAAATTTTTAGCTTTTTCCTGTTAATCCTAGCATGATAAAGAAGATTCAAAGAGAGTGAGATGCCAGCTCCTTTCATTCAGTCAGTAGCTTCAAACATTTCTGGTATATGAAAAACATGTTTTTCAATGGCATAAATCAATGAATATTGTAAATGCACAAACAGTAATATCTCCACATTGCAAGGTGCAATTCTGAAATTTTTTGCTTTTTCCTGCTAATCCTAGCATGATAAAGAAGATTCAAAGAGAGTGAGATGCCAGCTCCTTTCATTCAGTCAGTAGCTTCAAACATTTCTGGTATATGAAAAACGTTTTTCAATGGCAAAAATCAATGAATATTGTAAATGCACAAACAGTAATATCTCCACATTGCACGGTGCAATTCTGAAATTTTTAGCTTTTTCCTGTTAATCCTAGCATGATAAAGAAGATTCAAAGAGAGTGAGATGCCAGCTCCTTTCATTCAGTCAGTAGCTTCAAACATTTCTGGTATATGAAAAACATGTTTTTCAATGGCAAAAATCAATGAATATTGTAAATGCACAAACAGTAATATCTCCACATTGCAAGGTGCAATTCTGAAATTTTTTGCTTTTTCCTGCTAATCCTAGCATGATAAAGAAGATTCAAAGAGAGTGAGATGCCAGCTCCTTTCATTCAGTCAGTAGCTTCAAACATTTCTGGTATATGAAAAACATGTTTTTCAATGGCAAAAATCAATGAATATTGTAAATGCACAAACAGTAATATCTCCACATTGCACGGTGCAATTCTGAAATTTTTAGCTTTTTCCTGTTAATCCTAGCATGATAAAGATTCAAAGAGAGTGAGATGCCAGCTCCTTTCATTCAGTCAGTAGCTTCAAACATTTCTGGTATATGAAAAACATGTTTTTCAATGGCAAAAATCAATGAATATTGTAAATGCACAAACAGTAATATCTCCACATTGCAAGGTGCAATTCTGAAATTTTTTGCTTTTTCCTGTTAATCCTAGCATGATAAAGAAGATTCAAAGAGAGTGAGATGCCAGCTCCTTTCATTCAGTCAGTAGCTTCAAACATTTCTGGTATATGAAAAACATGTTTTTCAATGGCAAAAATCAATGAATATTGTAAATGCACAAACAGTAATATCTCCACATTGCAAGGTGCAATTCTGAAATTTTTTGCTTTTTCCTGCTAATCCTAGCATGATAAAGAAGATTCAAAGAGAGTGAGATGCCAGCTCCTTTCATTCAGTCAGTAGCTTCAAACATTTCTGGTATATGAAAAACATGTTTTTCAATGGCAAAAATCAATGAATATTGTAAATGCACAAACAGTAATATCTCCACATTGCACGGTGCAATTCTGAAATTTTTAGCTTTTTCCTGTTAATCCTAGCATGATAAAGAAGATTCAAAGAGAGTGAGATGCCAGCTCCTTTCATTCAGTCAGTAGCTTCAAACATTTCTGGTATATGAAAAACATGTTTTTCAATGGCAAAAATCAATGAATATTGTAAATGCACAAACAGTAATATCTCCACATTGCAAGGTGCAATTCTGAAATTTTTTGCTTTTTCCTGCTAATCCTAGCATGATAAAGAAGATTCAAAGAGAGTGAGATGCCAGCTCCTTTCATTCAGTCAGTAGCTTCAAACATTTCTGGTATATGAAAAACATGTTTTTCAATGGCAAAAATCAATGAATATTGTAAATGCACAAACAGTAATATCTCCACATTGCACGCTGCAATTCTGAAATTTTTAGCTTTTTCCTGTTAATCCTAGCATGATAAAGAAGATTCAAAGAGAGTGAGATGCCAGCTCCTTTCATTCAGTCAGTAGCTTCAAACATTTCTGGTATATGAAAAACATGTTTTTCAATGGCAAAAATCAATGAATATTGTAAATGCACAAACAGTAATATCTCCACATTGCAAGGTGCAATTCTGAAATTTTTTGCTTTTTCCTGCTAATCCTAGCATGATAAAGAAGATTCAAAGAGAGTGAGATGCCAGCTCCTTTCATTCAGTCAGTAGCTTCAAACATTTCTGGTATATGAAAAACATGTTTTTCAATGGCAAAAATCAATGAATATTGTAAATGCACAAACAGTAATATCTCCACATTGCACGGTGCAATTCTGAAATTTTTAGCTTTTTCCTGTTAATCCTAGCATGATAAAGAAGATTCAAAGAGAGTGAGATGCCAGCTCCTTTCATTCAGTCAGTAGCTTCAAACATTTCTGGACGTTTTTCAATGGCAAAAATCAATGAATATTGTAAATGCACAAACAGTAATATCTCCACATTGCAAGGTGCAATTCTGAAATTTTTTGCTTTTTCCTGTTAATCCTAGCATGATAAAGAAGATTCAAAGAGAGTGAGATGCCAGCTCCTTTCATTCAGTCAGTAGCTTCAAACATTTCTGGTATATGAAAAACATGTTTTTCAATGGCAAAAATCAATGAATATTGTAAATGCACAAACAGTAATATCTCCACATTGCAAGGTGCAATTCTGAAATTTTTTTGCTTTATCCTGCTAATCCTAGCATGATAAAGAAGATTCAAAGAGAGTGAGATGCCAGCTCCTTTCATTCAGTCAGTAGCTTCAAACATTTCTGGTATATGAAAAACATGTTTTTCAATGGCAAAAATCAATGAATATTGTAAATGCACAAACAGTAATATCTCCACATTGCAAGGTGCAATTCTGAAATTTTTTGCTTTTTCCTGCTAATCCTAGCATGATAAAGAAGATTCAAAGAGAGAGATGCCAGCTCCTTTCATTCAGTCAGTAGCTTCAAACATTTCTGGTATATGAAAAACATGTTTTTCAATGGCAAAAATCAATGAATATTGTAAATGCACAAACAGTAATATCTCCACATTGCACGGTGCAATTCTGAAATTTTTAGCTTTTTCCTGTTA
>NW_027368394.1:0-50209 GCF_046119375.1 Phyllobates terribilis | reverse complement strand
AGATCGGTCTCGCCTTTCTTTCTTGTTTCACGTCGACCAGGTGCGCTCGAGAGGCAAGCTTCGCAAGTCCATCGGCCTGCTCGTTCTCATTTCTCGGAATGTAAGTTATGAGGAAGTGTTTGAACATGTTCTTAAGCCTTGTGACATGATCTTGGTACTAAGGTACGTTTCTTGTACGCGTTCCATATACTCCTTGTACTTGTTGCACAACCACCTCAGAGTCAGAAAAACATTTAATCTCTTCTACTTACTCTTCGAGGGATATCTCAAGCCCTATGATCAGAGCCTCATACTCGGCCTCGTTGTTGGTAGTGTTAAAGTCGAGTGTTACTACATGTTTTCACATGTCCTCTTCAGGTGAAAATAGTGATATTCTTGCATCACACCCCTCGTTTTTTTACTACACTGTCGACGTACAATCTCCATGTAGAGTTACAAAACAAGGTGAGTCCCCGAGCTCTCTAAAGCTTGT
This sequence comes from Phyllobates terribilis, assembly GCF_046119375.1. Classification (NCBI taxonomy): domain Eukaryota; kingdom Metazoa; phylum Chordata; class Amphibia; order Anura; family Dendrobatidae; genus Phyllobates; species Phyllobates terribilis. Next base: position 49,737 of record NW_027368394.1, on the reverse strand, counting down.
TTCAACAATAAAATTGGCCAGTGTCTGGGACTTTATGGTCGGCCGAGGATGGTACTTAATATCAAACTCTGACAACTCGATGACCCACATGGTCAATCTCCCGGACAAGGTGGTCAATGCAAGATCGCTCAAAGAGGAAGGTCGGTTAGTACTTGGATGGTGTGGGCATGGAAGTATGGCTTGAGCCTTCATGCTTCCACAACTAGAGTGAATATTGTCTTCTTGATGGATGAGCATCGGCTCTCGACTGGCAACAACGCCTTGATAATAAAGTACACGGGTTTCTGTTGTTCACAAACGAAGATTGCACTTACTGTTCGAGAGTTGGACATGAGATACAGCTGCAGTACCTCGTCTGCGATGGGTGATGATAGAGTAATCAAATTTGCTAAGTGCTCTTTGAGGCTATCAAAAGCTGCTTCACAATCAGGTGTCCACATGAACTACTTCGGTTTCTTAAGGATCTCAAAGAAAGGCAGGTAGCGTTCAGCGATCTTGGCACAAAATCTTCCTAAGTAGTTAACCGATCCCGTGAATCTTTGTACTTCGTTCTTAGTTCATGGGGCCTTCATGTCTAAGACGGCCTGGAACTTGGAGGGGTTTACCTGAATGCCTCGTGAGCTGATCTAGAAACCCAAGAGCTTGCCTTCAGTGACCCCGAACACACACTTCTCCGGATTTAGACTCATTCCATATCGTTGCAGAGTATCAAACACCTCGCACAAGTGCCTTGAATGATCGAATTGGTTCCTTCTTTTCACTACTATATCGTCGATATAAGCTTCGACCGTTTTGCCAATTTTCTCTCGAAAGACTTTGTCCACTAGCCTCTAGAAAGTGCAACTGTGCTCTTAAGGCCAAAAGCCATAACTCTGTAGCAGAATTGCCTTTATCTGTAATGAATGTTGTATGGCCCGCATCGGTTGGATTCATCATTACCTGTTTATACCCTGAGTAGGCCTCAGGGAAGCTTAGATCCATGTGGCCCATTGTGGAGTCGACGAGCTGGTCACTGGATAGGAGAGGATAGCTATAATTCGGATATGCTTTGTTCGGATCAGTGAAATCAAGGCACATGCGCCATTTTCATGTCTCCTTCTTCGGTACCATGACAACATTGGCAAGACAGATTAGGTATTGTATGGGCTACCCCAACCCTGATTTGAGTAATTTTGTGAGCTCTAATGTTGTGGCCTCGTTCTTAGAACCTTCTTTCTTCCTCTTCTTTTACCTCCTCGGAGTTACCTGTGGGTCAATGGTAAGTGATTGAGTCATTACCTTGGGGGGTGCCTTTGAGGTATTTGGGGTCCATGCAAAGATGTCATGGGAGGGTCCCAACATGATTCGATCTCTTTCGTGACCTCCGGAAGGAGCCCTTGGATGACATATAATTTCATGCTCTCCTCGTCAAATGGTGAGATAGCATGTTTTTCAACGTCAATGGAGGTCAGAGGTGCATCTTCACCCAAGGTTGATCTGGAGGCTTCTCGAGGGTCTAGGTCTGCCTCATCCTCTGTATGAAGCGACCCCGATAGGTATAGCTGACTCACGTGCATTGTCTTCTTATCATTATGCTCTGCTTGGACATAACATGTTTCACTTTCCTCCCGGTTACCTCAAGCAATGTCAGCGCCGCTCTGGGTTGGGAATTTGAGGCATAAATGATTGATCGACACCACGACATAGAATCGAGTAAGTGAATCTCTGCCTAGAATTGTGTTATAGGACAGTGCCAGTGGGATGACCGGAAAATTAATGGCACGGCTTCGTCGAGGTCCATCCTCATCACCCAAGATTATATCTATTGTTGCTACCTCGAGCGCCTTTATTGATTCTCTTGAGAATCCCACGAGGTTATATTTTGTTGGTCGCGGCCTCGATGAGTCAAGTTCGAGTTTCTGATAAGCATCCCAATAGATTACATATGTCGCGTTGTATGTGTCCACCATCACCCTCTTAACAATTTTAGTCCCTAATTGAATGTGGATGACGAGCGGGTCGGCCCTCTTGTTCACCCACTCGACCACATTTGTGTCCGAGAACTACAACTAGTACGGGTTGCGAGTGGTTTCGGATATCAACATCATAGGTTTTCCGGGGGGAGTGGTGCATTGGAGGCTCTCCACTACTCTCGTCTACTCGGAAGTCATGTCTCATGTCATCCTGTGATTGTCCCCACAAAATTGTCCGGTTGAGGGAAAACGAGTTGTTGTGGGGCTATTGCAACTAGTTGATTGGTAGCTTGAACTTGTGCTCGACAAGCCTCCATGATTTTCATGTCCTCTTACTCGGCTTCACGATAGACGATTCGGCACTCAGCGGCATTGTGACTATTGTTGTTGTGTTTAGCGCACCACACCCCTCGGACCGAGGGCAGGGGTGGTCTGCCTCGGCCTCTACTTCCCCGCATAGTAGCCATCATGTTATGTACCGGGAATTGCATCTAGCCTTGACTTCCTTGTGTCTGAATGGCTAGGGCCCTCGATGCTTGTTCAGTTTGTTTCTTGGGTCCCCACAACTGGTTTCCTTTGTGATTGACACCTAATGTATGGCCTTGCTTACTCGAGACCTACTAGCCTTGGTTCCGCCCTGTGATCTTGTCAGATTCGATTTGTTTGTATGCTTTCGGTAACATCTGATCATAGTTGAGGTACTTGTGTTTTCTCTCTAGCCTGTCTTTGAAATCTGAGTCATATAACAACCCTCCAAAGAACGCTTGCCTAGCCCCCTTCTCGGTGAAATCATGCGTCTCGAGCGCTATTGCTGTAAACCTCTAAACGTAGGAATCCAGGGACTCACCCATCTTTTGCTTTACCCCTTGAGTCTGTAACATCGTTACCTTACCTTTCTTAGAGGCGCTGGAATGCGTTACGCAACACTCTTTGAGGTCTTCGAAGTTTTGGATTGTACGCTTAGGCATCAAGAAATCCATGTGATGCAGGAGCATACCTCAAGCCAACTACCCAAGGATCCATCACAAGAGTCATGTCAAAGAAGATCCAAGATCTCATTCTACAAGCAACTTTGACTCAAGACTTAGGGCATGATTTGGAACTCATTGCTTCTACACTTCTGGAATGTGAAAGAAGTGCTCATCCCCAACAAATCCAATGAAGACAGCCAAGGCATTGGAGGACTCCAACATGGTTGCATTTGTCGTTTTTGTGAAACTAGCACAACTAGACACTTAGCCGGCTAAGTTGTCTAGGTGTAACGTTTTCACCCTCTTCCCTAACTATTTTGTGGAACTTATCTCAGGGTAATTTGGTCCTTATTTCAATTATTTTTTAGGTGTCAAAGGGCTAGGTTCAAACTAGGTATAAAAGCCTAAAGTTAACCTTCACTAAGGGCCTTTGATTGAATTGATGTTTTGAGTAGAGTAAAAACTCCTCCTAGTTTCTCATGGGCCATCCTTGTTAGTTTGAGTAGATCTATCAAACTGCTTACCTTGCCTATTTCATCTTGTTTATGTAATTGATTGTGTAAACTTGTTGAATGGGAAACTCTTGGTGCTCATGGTAGTATATCTCCATGTTGTGTTGAGTTATAGCTTGTTTTGATCTTTCTCTTCTTGTATTGTGTTGAGGTTAAGTCCAAGGTGTCTTACATAGATAGAGAAGTTCTCTTCAAGAACATATCCATTTCTTCCCTTAAAACTCTTTCTTTCTTCTTTTTCTTGCTTGTTTTCATGTTTGAACAACACTTAGAACACTTGTTCTTAGTGTGTGTTGGTTGAACACTCTAGATCCGAGCATGTGGGAGATAATCCTACATCAAGTGGTATCAGATCTCAGCTGAGTTTTCAACCATATCTCACCCTTAAAAATACAAAAACAAAGTGATTTGCAACACTTGCAAAGTCACACCAAAAAACAGCCCCAAAAACACTAGCCAAGCCTTGTTGTTGTGTGCCTTTTTGTTGGTCTAAATCTCATGACTCTTTTGAGTATTTGCAGGAACTAAAACCCAAGTTGGAAGTGTTTGAAGAGGCCTAAGTAATCACCAAGCAAAGTTGAGGAAGTTTCTAAGAGAGAACCAAAGCCAAAACCTAACCGAGTGATTGATTTCATGCACAAAAGTGGTCAAGAACCCAACTTTGAAGCTTCACACCTCAAACCAAACACAATAAAATGAAGAACACTTATGAGCCCCATGAAGAACAACATTTAATCTGTTGAGAGCAACAAAAACCAGGCCAAAGGCACGAGTAGATTGTCCAAACACTAAAGCAAAAAATCTTTCCCAAAGCAGTAAAGTGTCACTTTCTACTTTTCACAAGTGTTGACCTAGCCTTTTCACAAGACTTTGCAGCCTCATTGGGTCGTGCCTTTTTGAATGTGACCTGAGACTTCCACATAGAAAAAATCCCAATACAAGGATCAAGAAAGTTCACATCCATTCCAGCTCATTAACCTCTTGAAACAAACACCCAAAGTTGTTTGCAACAGTCTTTTTATATCACGGGTAACGTGCTAGCTTGCCTTTTCTTAACTAAATCTTGTACCTTTTGTTGTGTACTCCAAGTGCAACATTTGCAACGTGACCAAGTGTCCTGAAGCACATAACGAAGAAGGAGAGAGGGGATTGCTATGAGCCCCTCACACCTAGCCTAACCCCATCCTATGCCTTGTACTCGGCTACACTTAGCCAAGTTTAAACACATATCCTAGCCTAATTCTCAAGGGAATTTACAAGGCTAATCAATTTAAAGGGCTCCTTTATGCACCATAACTGAGGTAAGACGTTCTCAAGTTCCTTTGAGCTAAACACTTTCCTACATCATCTTCTTACAAGTGCACTTGCTTGTCTATGATAGCTATAACTCTTTTTTGATTAAGCATCTTAATGTACCAAGCTAACAAGTGTTACTAGCATCACATTGCATTGATAAGGTGATCAAATATCCAAGGTTGAGAGGACATTCAAGAGTGTAGATTGATTCAAACACAAGCAAACACAAGCTTATTAGACTAACATTAACATTGTTCATTGTTTGTTGTCTTTGATCATGCCTAGCTCACAACAAGGATCCCAACATGGATCTCAACAAGAGGAGATTCACCCACACCTACCCTCGCACAATAGCATCACTAATCAACCTGATTTAGTGAACATTCTTAGTGACTTGAAGAAGGTCATTGGTGAGCTCTCTAGTAGGCTAGCCACCGTTCAATCTAAACAAGACAAGCCTAGAACCCCACCTATAGTTCTAGGGACCCAATTTGAAGTTGGAGGGACTTCACGCCCACACACTCAACTACCATTACCAAACCAAGAAGTGAGGAATGAACCCATATCACCTCACCTAAGGCCGGATCCCATAAGAATACCCACTAGACCCATTGTCTCACCATGGCCTAGACCTCCACCAATGAACTATCCAAGGGAGTTTTCTAACCCTAACTCTCCTGAATGGAATAGGTATGGTGATGATGGTGTTGATGATTTTCAGGGGGATAGGTATATGAGACAAGGAGGAAGAGAAAGGAGGCCAAGGTTCCAAAGATATGATCAAGCTCCTAGGCCAAGAGAGGAAGATGGTATTGAAAAAGTGAAGGTCAAGATCCCTATCTTTGAGGGCAAGTGTGATCCTGACTTGTACTTAGTGTGGGAGAGGAAAATGGATCAGATTTGGGCTTGTCACAACTTCCCTGAGATGAAGAAGATAAAACTTGCAACATTGGAATTTCAAGACTATGCCATGCTATGGTGGGATAGTTTCACTCAAGGGAGAAGGGATGCGTTTGCACAACCTATCAACGCTTGGGATGGCATGAAGAGACAAATGAGGGAGAGGTTTGTATAGAACATTACAAAAGAGAGCTTAGATACAAGCTAGAGATTTTGAAACAAGGAAGCATGAGTGTGGAGGAAGTGTACAATGCCATGCACATGGCCATGATCAAGGCTGACGTTAAAGAGGGTCCAGTGGGCACCAATGCTAGATTCTTAATGGACTTGAATCCATCTATCTCCCTAGAAGTGGATATGTACACTTATGACACAAGTGATCAACTCGTACACAATGCTATTAAGGTGGAAAGGAAATGAAGCAAAGATTGTTGAAAACTTCAAGGCCAACATCTAGGCCTACTACTCAAGGCAACACATGGGAATGGAAGGCCATCATCTAGCACTCCATTTCAGCCTAAGGTTGCCCCACCTTCAAGATACTTTCCTAAGCCCCAAGGCAATGCTATGGGCACTCAAGGGAGTACTTCTAAACCCCCTCAAACATCCAACAATGTGCATCCTAAGTCTAGTAGTTTAGGAATGTTTTAAGTGCAAAGGAAAGGGCCATTTTATGAGAGATTGTCCTAACAAAAGAGTGATGGTTATCAATGCCCTAGGACAATATGAATCAGAGAGTGAAACTGAGGAGAATGACCCTAATCTGGCTATAGAAGATGACTTAGGAGAGGACAATGATGAGATAGAATATGAACAAGGAGAAGTGTTAATTTGCAAGAGAGCTTTAAGTGTGCAAACTGAGTTAGTGGAGGATAATCAAAGAGAGAACTTGTTTCATATTAGATGTGTGATCAAAGATAAAGTGTGTGATGTGATCATAGATGGAGGGAGTTGTTGCAACATTGCTAGTAGTGAGTTAGTTGACAAACTTAGCCTATCCTCAATCTTGCACCCTAGACCTTATAAGTTGCATTGGATGAATGATTGTGGCGAACTTAGGGTCCATAAGCAATGTAAAGTCACACTTAAGATAGGACACTATGTAGACACCATCCTATGTGATATCTTACATAAGCAAGCATGTCATCTATTACTAGGTAGGTCTTGGCAATATGATAATAAGGTCACACATGATGGGTTCACAAACAAGTACACTTTTATGTTTAATGGAAAATTAACCACATTGAAGCCTATGACTCCTCACCAAATTGTTGAAGCTGCAGAAGCTAAGAGAAAGAAGGATAAGGTGAAGGAGAAGCCTAAGACCAAAGACAATCCATTGGCTATGTATGCTTCCAAGTGTCAAGGACAGTTTTCCATGCTTGTGTTCAAAGAAGTTAAGGAGGATGATTTTGTGCCCAATGATGCAAGACTCATGAGATTAGTGAAGAGACACAACATGACCTCGGATAGCCATAAATAACCCTACCTAAACCCATTCAAGATGTCCTAGATGCCTTCCATGAAGTGTTTCCACAAGAGCTACCACTAGGCCTTCCTCCACTTAGGGGCATAGAGCACCAAATAGACTTCATACCCGGTTCTATACTTCCCAATAGGCCAGACTATAAGATGAATCCCATGGAGAGTAAGGAAGTGGAAACACAAGTGCAAGAGTTACTAGAAAATGGTTACATTATGGAGAGTATGTCCCCTTGTGCCGTGCCAGTTCTCTTGGTGCCAAAGAAAGAGGCACCATGAGAATGTGTGTGGATTGTAGATCCATCAACAACATCACAATCAAGTATAGACATCCAATCCCAAGGCTTGATGACATGTTAGATGAGATCCATGGAGCCACATGCTTCTCCAAGATAGATCTCAAGAGTGGTTATCATCAAATAAGAATGAGAGAAGGTGATGAATGGAAAACTGCATTCAAGACCAAGTTTGGCCTCTATGAATGGCTTGTCATGCCATTTGGCCTCACCAATGCTCCATCAACCTTCATGATATTGATGAACCATGTGCTAAGAAGCTTTATAGTCCAGTTTGTTGTGGTTTACTTTGATGACATTCTCATCTACTCTAAATCACTACTTGACCATGCCTACCACCTAAGGGAAGTATTATCCAAGCTCAAAAATGAATCACTCTTTCCTAATATTAAGAAATGTGATTTCTACTCTAATCGTATAACTTTTGTTGGCTTTGTAGTGAGTTCTAAGGGGTTGGAGGTGGACAAGGACAAGATCAAAGCCATACAAGATTGCCCAACTCCAACAAGTGCAACACAAGTTAGGAGCTTCCAAGGACTTGCTAGCTTCTATAGAAGGTTTGTCAAAGACTTTAGCACCATTTCCTCCCCCTTAACTGAACTCACAAAGAAGAATATCATATTACAATGGGGACCAAGGCAAGAAGAAGCATTCAATGAGATCAAGGCTAAGCTAACCGAGGTAGCACTCCTAGTTCTACCATATTTCACAAGGCACTTTGAGGTTGAGTGTGATGCAAGTGGTGTGGGAATTGGAGGAGTGCTTATGCAAGAGGGTAAGCCTATTGCTTTCTTTAGTGAGAAACTCAAGGGTGCAACTCTAAACTATTCTACTTATGACAAAGAATTGTATGCCTTGTTTAGGGTGTTGAAAACTTGGCAACATTATCTTTGGCCTAGTGAGTTTGTCTTGCATATTGACCATGAGTCACTTAAACACTTTAGAAGTTAAGACAAACTTGATAGGAGACATGGTAGATGGATGGAGTTCATTGAGACTTTCCCTTATATTATCAAGTATAAGAAAGGGAAAGACAGTGTAGTGGTTGATGCTCTCTCTAGGAGGCATGCCTCGCTCACCACCCTTGATTCCAAGGTGTTAGGATTCACCTACATCAAGGAACTTTATGGACATGATTCTGATTTTGGAGCTATCTATGCTCATTGCCTTGACAAGGGTCAATTGGGCAAGTATTACTTGTTTGATGGATTCTTGTTTAAGGTTGATAGAGTTTGTATACCTAAGTGTTCTCTTAGGCTTATTCTTGTGGAGGAATCTCGTGAGGACTAATGGGGCACTTTGGGAGAGACAAGACTCTATCCATTCTGAGTTCCCATTTCATTTGGCCTCATATGCTCAAAGACATAGAAAACATGCTTAAGAGATGCATAGAGTGCCTTAAGGCCAAATCCAAAGTTAAACCCCAAGGATTGTACACACCATTGCCTATACCTAGTGCACCATGGCTAGACATTAGTATGGACTTTATAGTTGGTTTGCCTAGGACTAGAAGGGTAGAGATTCCATCTTTGTGGTGGTAGATAGGTTTCGTAAGATGGCAAATTTCATTGCTTGTCACAAAACTGAGGATGCCACTAATGTAGCTAACTTGTTCTTTTCTGAGGTTGTAAGACTACATGGCTTACCTAGGAACCATTGTGAGTGATAGAGATCCTAAATTCCTTAGACATTTTTGGAGAACCTTGTGGGGAAAGATAAGCACTAGACTCTTATTTTCCACATCTAGTCACCCCACAAACGGATGGACAAACGGAAGTGACCAATAGAACCTTAGGTACAATGCTTAGAGCCTTGATTAAGAGTAACCTAAAGGCATGGGAAGACTTTTTACCACATGTAGAGTTTGCCTCCAATAGAGCTACCCATTCTAGCACAAAACTGAGCCTATTCATGTGTGTTTATGGCACTACCCCCCTAACCCCATTTGATCTTATTCCTTTACCTTGAAAAGAGAAGTGTGACTATAGTGCAGAGAACCAAGTGAAGCTCATCAAAGACCTACATGAGAGGACCAGAGAGAGGCTAGAAAGCTTGGCCAAGAGTGTGGAAGGGACAAAGAACAAGTTTAGAAGGAAGGTGTTGCTCAAAGAAGGTGATCTAGTATGGGTGCATCTAAGGAAGGAGAGATTTCCAAACCTAAGGACTTCCAAGCTCTCTCCAAGAGGATATGGACCATTCAAGGTGTTAAGAGTGGTTGGTGACAATGCCTATGTCATTGACCTACCTGAGGAGTATGGAGTGAATCCAACTTTCAACATAGGAGATCTCACTCTCTTTGAAGAACAACAAGATGAAGCATGGGAGGAAACTAGACAAGAAGAGCCATTGCCCATTATGGGAGGGGATGGCTTGGGGTCAGACCTCTCTCAAGAGGGAGGGAATGATGCAGGAGCATCCCTCAAGACAACTACCTAAGGAGCTATCACAAGAGCCATGTCAAAGAAGATCCAAGACCTCATTCTACAAGCAACTTTGACTCAAGACTTAGGCCATGATTTGGAACCCATTGCTTCTACACTTCTGGCATGTGAAAGAAGTGCTCATCCCCAACAATTCCAATGGATACAGCCAAGCCATTGGAGGACTCCAACATGGCTGCATTTGGCGTTTTTGTGAAACTAGCACAACTAGACACTTAGCCGGCTAAGTTGTCTAGGTGTAACGTTTTCACCCTCTTCCCTAACTATTTTGTGGAACTTATCTCAGGGTAATTTGGTCCTTATTTCAATTATTTTTAGGTGTCAAAGGGCTAGGTTCAAACTAGGTATAAAAGCCTAAAGTTTAACCTTCACTAAGGGCCTTTGATTGAATTGATGTTTTGAGTAGAGTAAAAACTCCTCCTAGTTTCTCATGGGCCATCCTTGTTAGTTTGAGCAGATCTATCAAACTTCTTACCTTGCCTATTTCATCTTGTTTATGTAATTGATTGTCTAAACTTGTTGAATGGGAAACTCTTGGTGCTCATGGTAGTATATCTTCATGTTGTGTTGAGTTATAGCTTGTTTTGATCTTTCTCTTCTTGTATTGTGTTGAGGTTAAGTCCAAGGTGCCTTACATAGTAGAGAAGTTCTCTTCAAGAACATATCCATTTATTTTCTTAAAACTCTTTCTTTCTTCTTGTTCTTGCTTGTTTTCAAGTTTGAACAACACTTAGAACACTTGTTCTTAGTGTGTGTTGGTTGAACACTCTAGATCCGAGCTTGTGGGAGATAATCCTAAATCACCATGAGAGGGCGGTCCCCGACAACATTTTTGGGAAACATTTGCACATACTAGCATCATCCACGTTGCATTCCAGCATTGCATAGCGGTATTGATTGATATGATCTCGAGGACCTTCGGTGCATGTATAATCCTTTGAGGTTGGGTATTTGAAGTCGTTGTGTACTGGGGGTATTGACGATGTGGTCTGAGAAGATAGTTCCCCCTCTCAATTTCGACCCCGCACTAACCTGGTGGCCTAGGAAAGGGATGGGTTAGGCGACGAAAAAACCGCCTGGTCGAGGTCCCATAAACTGATCGTGGTTGGGGTACTCGGGCATTTGATGGATGTAAGTGTTGTAGTGGGGCTCGTGAAATTTTGGTGGAGGGTTCTGTGGCTCATAGGGCTCGTAGAATATCGAGGTAGAAGTTGCGGCTCGTACGCAAGCGCGTGCACTCTTAGAGGTGGTTGTTGGAGCTCATGGTCCCTCTCGTACTGACTATTTGAGTGACAAGGTGGTGCAGAATGGTGAAATGGGATTTTGCCGTGCTTTGGGCCATGTGGGCGGGTGGTTGGTCGAGTTGGTTCTCGATGTGGGCGAGCTCTCTTTCCCGTAAGAGCTTTTCCAACTATATCCTCCTCTCTTCGTCTTGTTGGTATTGCCTCTCAACGGCCTCTTGTCAAAGCCTTTTATATTCTTCTTCTTCTGGCTGTTTTTGTGTACTCTCATAGACTAAGGTCTTTTCTTGAGCCCTTAATCTAGTATAATGCATTTGTCTAGTTTAGTAGTCTAGATAATAAAAAATCCATTTACATGCTCTAGAATGGCCATAAAATAATACACACTCATGCTAGAGCTTTATATCTCTAGGAGAAAAGTATAATAAAAAGCATGAAAATATGCATCACATTTTAGTAGTCAATTAGATTTCCATCCTCGCTCTTTTGCAAAAGAGTTCCAAATTTATATACAAAAACACAGAAATCATGAAACCGAGCAACACCAGATAAGGAGGTATTGAGTAAAAAAAAGGCAAGAACTTTTCAAAAGAAAAGGTTATCAACAATCAACTCAAACAAAAGAAATCAGTGAGATCCAAACTCAAACCAAGCTTAATTATCACAAACATAATCCATATCCAGCAAAACCCATAAAACATTTTGCAACAAAGCAAAGCAAAGCAAAAACAAAGATAAGCCATTCACTAATCCAAGAAAAAATAATATCCATTCAACTACAGTTCTTCAAAGAAAGGGACAAAAAGGGTTAGAAATATGCTAATTGATAGGCATTGCACTGTCTATACACACTTTGTCCGAGTATTTTAGAATGATTTGTCATTTCCACGCATGATTTAATGGCATGTAATCATCCATGGTAACGCTCCAGTCAATAGTTAGTAAATGCATGGAATCGGTTTTCGTCGGAATAACTTGCAAAGTTCTTGTGTCAAAGCTTTAAATTAGCCATAAAATGCTTGAGTTTAAAGGGGGCTAAATGGATATGCTTTAAATTTGTCACTGTGTTTTTAAAAAAAATGAATTTGCAGTAATGAATATGCATGAATAGTGTTTTGGGGTTACCCAACTTTAAATTATACTAGAATCTTGTTGCCCGTGCTTCGCACGGGCCTTATGTATGTCAATATTTTAGCTTATGTGATGAGGTTGATTTATATTTCATGTAAATCTGATTCTAATTATTTCATACAATGATTTTTTAGATGGATTATTAGTTGTTTCTTTTTTATTGTGATTATTAGTGTTTTTTTAGATTTATTATTAGTCATTTATGCCAGAATAAATACGGTCTTGTGTAGTTATATTATTATGTATTTATATTCTTTTACTTTGAGGTCTCGTGTAATCATATTATTATTTAGTTATATTCTTTTACTTTGATTGTGATTATTAGTGTTTTTTTAGATTCATTATTAGTCATTAATAAGGCATTCAAAGTTTTTTAGAACACCTAAATATTATAATTATTTTCGCTTAAAATATGTATTACAACATATATTCTCAATGCTTGAACTGTAAGTTTATGCGAACATGTTTTGATAATTACTAAGACACTCATTAGTTTTAAAGTTAGAATATGAAAACCACTATAAATTATCTTCCATTACCATACTCCTAATAAAATTATGTAATATAATGAGGGTCATACAAGTATTAAACTTGGAGAATATCTTCATGATCTCATGTACATTCAATATCACACTATGATTTAAAATGTTGTAAATTAGTACAAAATGATAATCTCTTATACAAATAATTTATTCTAAATACAAAAATGGACCTTTGCAATTGAACTTCAGTTTGCAGTTCAATGTTCTTAGTAGATTACTATCTTGAGATTGAGACCTTCCCTAATGAGGTTCATCCATCAAACAATTGATTTTCATTGAAGAGATCCATTATCAAGTCATTTGTTACTTCTTTGTATCTCTTAACCACTAATTCTTTCCCATAACCATATATGAGGTCTCTAACTTAACCATGTGGACAACTATTAGAATGCTATAGTCATTATTTCTTCTCTATGACAAATTTTTATTTGACATTGTACGCGAAGTTAAACCTAATTTTCAATCCTAAATTTGTAACCAAAATAGAATGTACACCAATATTCAGAGCACCGCATAAGCAAGCTAAAAATTACTTGCTTCAAGTTAAAACCTCACTTGTATCAATGGAACACATACATCAATTTAGTTATTCTTCCGAGAGATAATCCTACCTAGAAAATATACAAAATTATCCTTGTCTTTGTCATTTGAGGGTTGATTTGTTCCACCAACAACCTCTTTTATCTTCATCTGTATAAAATTTTGTTAGAGCATTCATGTTTTAAATCTAAACAATTTGTAACAACCAAAACAATGACTACAAATAGACGAACTCTTCTTTTTTTTATAAAACAAATCTGATTACCTTTAGGTGTTGGCAAGTAACCAGATGCTATATTTCCATTGGTCTTGGAAACTCCATGATTTTGTTACCAGTTCTTGCTTGACTGCCTCCTAGACACAGAGTGAAAGCATATAAAGGATTAGAAAAAAGTAGAGATGTAAAAATGGAGGTATTAGAGGGTGATGAATAAGCAAATAAAGACAAAGAGCTGGAAAGGGATGAGATTAGGATTTTATTAATGGCAGGAACAAGGAAGGCATGGTAACAGTCACAATTAATACTATAACGGGTGGAATTTCTAACTCCCGGTTAGAAGAATTAATTAATATTACTCTTAAATTGTTGTTTCTTGGATACAATGGTGGAAGTTTGACCATCGACCACTTGAATCGACTTGCAAGGTCGAGATCGAGTTGGTTGATGTGAAATTAGGCTTTGAATGTGACAACCCAATTTCATCTAGTCTGACAGATTGGCATGTATTTGTTTTCTATAGGAAGGCAATCATAATTGGGCCTATTCTACTTGTTGGGCTGAGGTAAATGACATAAGGAGAAGATCCGCTACTCTACCTAGTTTTTTCTTTTGTCATAAATGATTATTAGTGTTTTTTTCAAGGATTAATGTCTAATATGTAGTCATTAATGATATCACTTATTGTTTTGGCTTCAATTGGGAATCCCTTTAATGGTAATGAATATCAAATAGTAGGGAATTTATTGTTTTCAAGGAATGCCAATTTTTATATTAGACTAGAATCATGTTGCCCGTGCTTCGCACGGGTCTTATTATATGTCAATATTTTAGCTTATGTGATGAGTTTAATTTATGTTTCACGTAGGTGTATTCTAGTTTATTTCATACAATGTTAAATAGGTATAATATTAATACTATACATATATTCATGTAGGTCTAATTCTAATTTATTTTATACAATTTTAAATAGGTCTAATTATAATATTATAATCATCTATTTATTGTATACACGAACATCTATTTATATTATATAATATACTCTCATATCAGATGATTAAGTGATATATATATATATATATATCTTGTATGATATAGCTGCGAATAATTAGACATTCCAAATATTTGAAACTCAAATATTTCGATGATTGAATTATCTATTGTGCCTATTCTTTTTGTTGGCCTTAGGTGGATGGCACAAATAAGAATCTATTGATTTTGATTTTAATTATTAGTTTTTTTAGATTGAGTATTAGATGTGGGTCTTTTACATAATTAGGATATAATTAATGTGTATTAGGATCACATTTAGTATTTTTGCATCCCTAAGATTATAGTATATTAGATAGATAGGTTGTCTGTGCCCATATATGTACGTTGAACATTATTTATATCTTATGTGTTTGATGTAAATTATTAAGCTATGCACAAAAATGTGGTGCAAACATTTCAACAACGTGGAAGACGCAAATTTAAACACAGAAGAAGACGGTTGAGGTAGACCAGCCGTTTCTGTGTGAGAGTCACATTTGTAACACTTGAATGGAAAGGGAAATTGAAGGAGATATTGATGGAGCAATCAATTGCAAGCCAATCAATGGCCAACAGAAGTTTGAAAGACAAATGTAAGCATATGAAAAAGAGGGGTCAAGGTTGCATTGAATCAACATTCAATCCATTGATGAAACGGATTTTGTGAAACAAATGCAAGGCATTCTTGTGTGAATAAGAATAAGAATTAAGATTAAGAAATTCTTGTGTGAATAAACAATGTCAATTGAAGGAATTGAAGGAATTAAGTAGGGTATTAATTAGGGCAATCAATTGCAAGCCAATCAATGACCAACAGAAGTTTGAAAGACAAATGTAAGTCTATGAAAAAGAGGGGTCAATGTGGCATTGAATCAACATTCAATCCATTGATGAAACGGATTTTGTGAAACAAATGCAAGACATTCTTGTGTGAATAAGAATAAGAATTAAGATTAGGATTAGAGTTTGTTGCTACATTTGGTGAATTAGAATTTTGTAAACTAAAAATGCTTAAAAACATCTCTTCATTTTACTGAAATGATCAAATTATGAAACTACATCATCCATTTATGAATGAAAACCTTTATTAACTAAAATAATTTTACATTCTTACTCCTACAATCTGAATTCTAAACAATCAAAAAGGACAAAATCAACATATTTTATAAATATTACTCCAACAATCTGAATTCTTAACAATCAAAGACAAGACAACATATGAAATTACATAAATGATATTACAGTAAATTGAAAGGGGAAAACTGGACAAAACCTGCTACTTGCTTTCCTTAACGAATCGGAGCTTCCAAGCTTAGATTTTCTTCAAACTATTAGTGAAATCAACGAACTCCACAAATCAAAACCACATAAATTGAAATATAAAACTTAGGTCAAAATGAAATTGGGTTACCACTTACCAATTAGTCTACCTTCGAGAGATAGAAGTGCGGGATGACAATGGATGTGAACACCACTGACGGGGATTTATAGCAACGATGCCAGGCGTTTCAACCCTTCAAATGCTGCACAAACGAAGGAGAGGAAGATGGAAAGGAACAAATGAGGAAATTCAAGACTGCATTGATGCCGAAAAAACTGTCGTTCAAGCATTCATGTCTTTGACTCTGAAACGGCAAAGGAAAATCAATTCAAACATTTGAAGTGGTGATTCAAGTGAATGGTGATCTAGGCCCAATTCGTATGGAAATTCGTCTGGCCCAATAATAAACATGTACAATGTACAATAAGTAGAGCATTAATTTGGCCAAACAATGCCAATTTTAAGATATATTAAGATAAAACTATAAAAATAAATAAAAATATAATAATATATAATGTACACTAGGATAGGATATTTGAAAATCTTAAATTCAATATTTATTGATTTGAACCATCCCTAATCCTTATATATACTAGAATCTTGTTGCTCGTGTTTCACACGTGCCTTATATATGTCAATATTTTAGCTTATGTCATGAGTTTAGTTTATGTTTCACGTAGTTGTAATTCTAGTTTATTTCATACAATGTTAAATAGGTCTAATATTAATACTATAAATATATTCATGTAGGTCTAACTCTAATTTATTTTATACAATTTTAAATAGGTCTAATTATAATATTATAATCATCAGTTTATTGTATACACGAATATATATTTATATTATATAATATACTCTCATATCATATGATTAAGTGATATATATATCTTGTATGAGATAGCTGCGAATAATTAGACGTTCTAAATATTTGAGGCTCAAATATTTCGATGATTGAATTATCCATTGGGCCTATTCTTTTTGTTGGGCTTAGGTGGATGACACAATAAGAATTTATTTATTTTGATTTTGATTATTAGTTTTTTTAGATTGAGTATTAGTCATTAGTAGTCATTATACTGCATTTAGTATTTTTCAGTACACCCAACTTTATAGTTATCTAAAAATGGTGTCCCAAAGTACACTGAATGTCCTTCATGACACTCAAACTTCTATATATTATGAAACAAGAATGTTGGATACATACAAATATGTGCATTGTAAACCATTTCTATGACATTATCAACGACACATTCTTTTACGACACATCATACGTTTTTATCTTTTATCCTTTTGTTTCATATGAGAAAATAAATACAATTCGTGAACCGAACTTATTTAATAAATATTTATTATACTATGCATATGATTTTTCATAAACAAGTTTAGGGGATTATTTTTCAAGAAGAAAACTTGAATTAAAAAAAATTGCATACTTGGTAAAAAGTTTACTTGAAGTATGGTCAAACCAACTTTACAACCGTGACAATTAATTGGGTAAGAGAAACCTCCAATTTATTAAAAGAATCGTAATAAGCTTCGTGGAAGAGTTATGAAGGAAGAGTAAAAACGATTTTGAAACCTTCGATTTATTAAGAGAATCGTAACCTCCGTGAAAGAGTTATGAAGGAAGAGTAAAAATGACTTTGACCATCATTAATTACGGATGAGTATGAAATGACAAAGTAGAAAACAAATAAAATATTGAAGAAATTGGGCTCATTGCCCACTTTCTAAATTAATTATTATTACTTACCCTCCCTTTCAACAATTTAATTTTTATACCCCTATAAATAAACTTCTTTCCCTCACATTTTCCCTACTCCATTCTTCTCCCATGCGTTGTATTTCTGTACTTTGTTTCATCCAGAAACTAAGGAAAAGATAAATGTAGATCTCAAGTTTGCTTTACCTGGAAAGGAGAGACAGGACTCTGTATACAGTGGACTTCAGGTGCAACAATGTCTGTGAATTTTATATTAGTGACAGCTGAGACGCGTAACCACATTACATAAGAAGTTAAGATTAAGGAAACTATAGTAGCTTATAAGACTAACTCCGACTTGATTTTTTCTGTACAGGTTATTGATCCTAGTTCGGAACTTGTGTGTCCATGATTCTGCCAGACCTTTGATATTATCTAAAGACGTCGAAAAGGTTTTGAGTCTATGAATGAATTTTTTCTTATTGAAAACTTCCTCTTGAATCTACTTTATAATCAAAAGATGGCAACAACTTGATTGTATGTTACAGGTTCTTAGAGATGGTTTGGTGCACGGAGCTCCTGTGTTAGCTGTGCATGTAAAAGCTACAATAAAAGAGGTTTTGAATTTTCTATCAAGCTATTTTTTAGCTTTGTTGTTTTATAATGGCAATATAATGACCTAATAGTTACTTATTTTACACATTTTTAGCTTTGTTGTTCTACTATTGGATTGATTGTATATGTAATAATGTAGAGCTTTACATCATGACAGGCAAATAATGATTCCTTTGTTGTACGAACACTTGACAGAAAAACCCTTTGGGAGATGCAAACTCCACAGGTTTAGTGTTTGTACACAACTAGTATGCAGTAAAAGAAACCAAATGGAAGCTCATTTTGTATGTCCTGCAACCTTTGTGCAGATTATTAAACCTGAGTTACTCAAGAAAGGCTTTGACCTTGTTAATAGGTACTCATTTATCTACATTATCAGCATTCAACACTGCCGAATTTCTTCGAGTTTATTATGTGTTATATTTAATTTTTTTACATGGAGGGCCTTGAAGTGACAGACGATGTCTCAATTGTGGAGCACCTTAAACATCCAGTTTTCATCACAGAGGGATCTTACACAAATATAAAAGTGCATATTCGATAACTTTGACAAATTGATGGATTTAACTTTGTAGAATTCCAATTTTGTGATGAATAAACCCATTTTGATTTGCAGATTACTATGCCAGATGACTTGCAGCTTGCTAAGAGGATACTGAATTTAAGCTCAGCATAAGCTTTGAAGGTAAAATCAACTATCTGCACTGAGTCTGATGGTTGATTTGATCGATCTGGAAGTTATTTTTGTAAATGCAGTTGAAGCAGTTCAAAGATGTATACAAGCTCCAAACTGCATTGAATTTGAGGGTCAGCACAAAGGCAATGTCTAGAGGTAGAATAATTAGAAATTATGTGTTCAGTCTCAGAAATTATGTGTACAATCAATGTATTGAATATTTTGAAATAGTAATGTTCATACATGGCAGTCCAATCTTGGATCTTATGTCCTTTAGTGTTAATGACAATAAAATTTGGAAAATTATGTGTTGCTGACAATGAATTCAAGTGTTGATGACAATAAATTGTGTTGATGACAATAAAATTTGGAAAATCATGTGTTGCTGACAATAAATTCAAGTGTTGATGACAATAAATCGCGTTCATTACAATAAGTTTTAGTGTTGATGACAATAAATTGTGTTGATGGCAATAAAATTTGGAAAATTATGTGTTGCTGACAATAAATTTAAGTGTTGATGACAATAAATTGTGTTGATGATAATAAAATCTGGAAAATTATGTGTTGTTGACAACAAATTTAAGTGTTGATGACAATAAATTATGTTGATAACAATAAATTTTGGAAAATATTTATTGATAACAATAAATTTAAGTGTTGATGACAATAAATCATTGTGATGACAATAAATTTTAGTGTTGATGAAAATAAATTGTGTTGAATAACAATAAAATTTTGAAAATTATTTGTTATTGACAACAAATTTAAGTGTTGATGACAATAAAATTTGGAAAATTATGTGTTCCTGACAATAAATTTAATCGTTGATGACAATAAATCGTGTCGTTGACAATAAATTTAACTATTGATGACAATAAATTGTGTTGATGATAATAAAATTTGGAAAATTATGTGTTGCTGACAATAAATTTAAGTGTTGATGAAAATAAGATTTGAAAATTTGTTTATTGATGACAATAAATTTAAGTGTTGATGACAATAAATCGTGTTGATGATAATAAATTTTAGTATTGATGACAATAAAATTCGGAAAATTATGTGTTCCTGACAATAAATTTAACTATTGATGACAACAAATCATGTCGCTGACAATAATTTTAAGTGTTGATGACAATAAATTGTGTTGATGACAATAAAATTTGGAAAATTATGTGTTACTAACAATAAATTTAAGTGTTGATGATAATAAATTATGTTGATAACAGTAAAATTTGGTTATTAATGACAATAAATTTAAGTGTTGATGACAATAAATCGTGTTGATGATAATAAATTTTAGTGTTGATGACAATAAAATTTAGAAAATTATTTTTAGCCGAAAATAAATTTAAGTATTGATGACAACATATTGTGTTGGTGACAATAAAATTTAGAAAATTATGTGTTGCTGACAATAAATTTAAGTGTTGATGACAATAAATTGTGTTGATGAGAATAAAATTTGGAAAATTATGTGTTGCTGAGAATACATTTAAGTGTTGATGACAATAAATTATGTTGATGACAATAAAATTTGGAAAGTTGTTTATTGATGACAATAAATTTAAGTGTTGATGACAATAAATTTAAGTGTTAATGACAATAAATTGTGTTGATTACAATAAAATTTGGAAAATTATTTGTTGGTGACAATAAATTCAAGTGTTGATAACAATAAATAATGTTGGTGACAGTAAAATTTAGAAAATTATGTGTTGCTGACAATAAATTTAAGTATTGATGACAATAAAATTTGGAAAATTATGTGTTGCTGACAATAAATTTAAGTGTTGATGATAATAAATGGCGCTGATAACAATAAATTGTGTTGATGACAATAAAATTTGGAAAATTATGTGTTGTTGATAATAAATTCAAGTGTTGATGACAATAAAATTTGGAAAATTATGTGTTGTTGTGTTGATAATAAATTCAATTGTTGATGACAATAAAATTTGGAAAATCATGTGTTGGTGACAATAAATTTAAGTGTTGATGACAATAAATCGCGTTGATGACAATAAGTTTAAGTGTTGATGACAATAAATTGTGTTAACGACAATAAAATTTGGAAAATTATGCGTTGCTGACAGTAAATCTAAGTGTTGATGACAATAAATTGTGTTGATAACAATAAAATTTGGAAAATTATGTGTTGCTGAAAACAAATTTAAGTGTTGACGACAGTAAAATTTGGAAATTATTTATTGACTACAATAAATTTAAGTGTTGATGACAATAAATCATTGTGATGACAATAAATTGTGTTGATAACAATAAAATTTTAAAAATTATTTGTTACTAACAATAAATTTAAGAGTTGATGACAATAAAATTCAGAAAATTATGTGTTGTTGACAATAAATTTAACTGTTGATGACAATAAATTGTGTCGCTCATAATAAATTCAACTGTTGATGACAATAAATTGTGTTGATGACAATAAAATTTAGAAAATTATGTGTTGCTGACAATAAATTTAAGTGTTGATGATAATAAATTATGTTGATGACAATAAAATTTAGAAAATTGTTTTTTGATGACAATAAATTTAAGTGTTGATGACAATAAATCATGTTGATGATAATAAATTTTAGTGTTGATGACAATAAAATTGTGTTGATGACAATAAATTGTGTTGGTGACAATAAAATTTGGAAAATTATGTGTTGCTGACAATAAATTTAAGTGTTGATGACAATTAAATTGTGTTGATGACAATAAAATTTGGAAAATTAGTATTTCTGACAATAAATTTAAGTGTTGATGACAATAAATCTTGTTGATAACAATAAGTTTTAGTGTTGATGACAATAAAAATTGTGTTGATGACAATAAAATTTAAAAACTTTGTGTTGCTCACAATAAATTCAAGTGTTGATGACAATAAATTGTGTTGATGATAATAAAATTTGGAAAATTATGTGTTGATGACAATAAGTTTAGGTGTTTGATGACAATAAAATATGGAAAATTATTTGTTGAACAATATATTCAAGTGTTGATGACAATAAATTGTGTTGACGACAATAAAATTTAAAAATTCATTTGTTGATGACAATAAATTGTGGTAGATAGGTATTTTAGGGTGGGTTCCGTTGTGAAGTGTCCTTATGGTGTGAAATGTGAAGAATGTTGAGCCATTAGATTAGAAAATGGAGGACTGAGATTAAAAGATGGTTTTTTAATGAATCCACGATGTTGTATTTTTGTAATTAATGGTGATTTTTTTTATGTTTTCTAGGTGATTTTTTTTATCCTATAGAATTGAACGATTGCGTGTTATATGTGAACATTAGCGTGTTATATGTGTACCCGAGAAACTTCGCACTTCACACCATAAGGGCACTTCACACCGGATCCTTATTCTTGATATAAAGGGGGTCAAATAATTAGTTTATGAAAATAGGGAGGTAATTGGTTGTTGGAAGAGTGTAAAAGGGGTAGTTAAAAAAACACCCTAAAATATTCTTGTGGTTCAATAATAAAAGAGGAATAGAGTAATAAGTAGGGCATTTATTGTTTTCAAACAATGCCAAATTTATATTATATTAAAGTTTACTTGAAGTATGGTCAAACCAACTTTACAACCATGACAATTAATTGGGCAAGAGAAACCTCCAATTTATTAAAAGAATGTATGTTATAGATTAGATTAGGTTTGATAATTAGTTTTATAAATTTGATAATATATAACTAACATAATTGTAGGATTGATTTAATTCATCTTATCTTTTGGATACATGTAGATATGTGTAGTGTAAACCATTTCTATGACATTATCAGATGAATACTTCTTTCTACACCGCTCAATGTTCTAAAGGTGGCTAAAGATCAATCCATCGATGCAATTAACTACATTATAAGAATATGAAAATAAGTTTTCAATTCTATGATCATGATAAGCATTTTTCACCTTCCAAGTTGTTTCTCTTAAGGTTCCACCATCAGGAATTCTTGTACTTGCAATTCTTTGTAGCTTCTCCAAATTATTCTCCTCTTGTGACAATGATAGGAGCTTATTATATGGTGTTAACTAGCGACTATTAGATTATGATTAGTGGTTTTTAGGTGCTTAACGAGTGGTATTCCCGGAATCCGGTTTGGTGTTCATTTATGGATTAGCGGGATGCTCGTAAGCGGTATTTAGTGGTTTTATTATGGAGATCCCGGTTGTGCTCACTTTTAGTGCATTCGGGATGGAGCTAGAGGAAGTATACCACGCCTACACCCAAGGAGAAGTCGAGAGGCGAAGCTAAGCTGCCTCGACGCTTGTAGAAGACGTGCTTCGACCATTGAAGAGAAGAGAAGAAGTGCTAAGAAGAAGTGCCGAGATATTGAGCTGAGTTCAGATGGATCGTTCTCCCTGATCCGATGTACGATTGAGGTGATTACAATTCAAGGAGTTAGATATTGAATCCTACTTGATTACCTCAAAAGATGAGCGCAATTGGAGTTGTAAGCTAG
Organism: Phyllobates terribilis; assembly: GCF_046119375.1. Classification (NCBI taxonomy): domain Eukaryota; kingdom Metazoa; phylum Chordata; class Amphibia; order Anura; family Dendrobatidae; genus Phyllobates; species Phyllobates terribilis. The sequence goes on along the minus strand of NW_027368394.1, from coordinate 26,400 downwards.
GAGTTATGGCAATTCTACGAACGTGACTTTTCTGCAAAAGCGCGATTCAGCCTCAGTTGAAGTTGTCACGACCGCGACAGATATGTCATGATCGCGACTGGGCAGATGTCACGATCGCGACTCTCTATCACGATCGCGACCATCTACAAACCTGAGAACTGGAGCAAAGTCGCGATCGCGACTCCTATGTCACGATCGCGACACGGACACGAACGGCCCAAATACGAAGATTTTATCCGAGATTTTATTAGTTTTTTCCACATCTTTTGATTTATTTTATTTCCCTTCTATTAGATACTATATAAGCCTTTAGAAATTAGGTTAGAATAATCTTGACTTCATATTCTTTTGCCACATTCATTTAGAGAGAACTCAGCAACAGCTAAGAAGAAAGCTTCCACCTTTATCATCCTCCCTGGTTTGTTTTCCCATCATTCATCCATATTATTCAATGCTTTCTATGGCTATGTCTGGCTAAGTTCTCTATAGTTCACTTTTAAGCATGAAGCCATTGTTTTAGGTTTGTTGTGAGAATTCTTATGTTTATATTCTAAAGTTAGTTTCAGGATTATTTTATGATCTCTTGTGCTTAATTGTTTCTATTGATTGATCTTGATTTTATCTAGGTTGCAAACTAGGTTAATTATTATCCATCATAATGCTACGCTTGATAATTCGATTTGAAAAGTCTTGTCTTTAGGTAGCGAGCAGAATTTGCATAGACTATTTGCGAGTGCTTATTGTGTAGAGATTACAAACCTGTGTCGAGTATCGACGATTTGCCAATGGTACTGCATAGGCCTACTTATCTTTGATCTTTATGCTGTTGTGCTTTTGAACCTTGGGATTTCCTTGGTTATTGCTTACAATAAGGTTTCTAGGACTATTTGGACTAGTTGCTATTTACGAACAAAGAGTAGGACAACCAAATTAACCAATTCAGAATATAAATTAATAGAATTCAATGATCAACATTGCAATTGAATAATGCGATGATGCTAGAAAGAGTGAGCTCCATAATCATAATTGTTTACAACCCAATCAACATTGCTTTTACATTTGCTTAGTTACTAAAATTACATACAAAACCCCCCATTGTTACCACTTGGTAGCACCATAAGAAATAAACTAACGTTCTGGCTCTCTTGGGATTCGACCCCTGCTTATCGCTTTACTAGTGGATTTGTTAAGTTGGGTATCTTTGATAGGCACAACGATTTTTAGCCTCATCAAATTTTGGCGTCATTGCCCGGGAGCCAACTGTTATAGTTTATTTCTTTTTGTGTTAATACTCTAGTGTGGACCTATCTTATGGTCCACACTCGCGCTACTAATGAGTTTACTTGCTGAGCTTACAGGAGATACGGAATGATGGCCGAAGACTGATGAGGAGAAGGTGGCTGAACTCTGGAAGTTTGTTAACCATTATCGGGGATATGGGAATCCACGCCCTTGGTATGATCAACAATGGTGTGAGGACTATCTGAGGTACAATGATTATCCCCAGCCTCAGGAACAACAGTGGTGGTGGCCTCACGATCCTAAACCTAGTTCTGGACCATCAACTGAAGAGATGTTGAACGCTCTGACGAGGCATTTTACAACTCATGACCAGGTTGCAGAAGAGAGCACCAAGTACATGGAAGCACAGCCTCAGCAACAACAATGGTGGTGGCCTCACAATCCTCAACCTAGTTCTGGACCATCAACTGAATAGATGTTGAACGCTTTGAAAAGGCATTTTACAACTCATGACCAGACTGCAGAAGAGAGCACCAAGTACATGGAAGCACATGTTGAGCGAATGGTGCAAACAGTATCTACTTTGGCACAAAATCAATCTGAGAGACTGTAGCCTCAGACCATAGTGAACCCGAGCTTTATGGACGACAATTCTATGAAATTAAGTAGTGACCAAAGCTCGGATGAGATGCCAAGTGACGAAGATAAAGTTGAGGCTGAGGAGCCAATAGACGCACCCCCGCAACCCGAGCTACACGACCGCGCCGACGAGACTGGTGAAGGGCGCGACCGCGCCATAGTCATGCGCAACCGCACTATCACAGTGATTGTTCTGGAATCATGTGCGCGACTACGCCCTCCGACGCGCGTCCACACCGAGCCCCCTGATCCCATGTGCGACCGTGTCCCATACTCTCGCGTTCTCTTCTTTGCTGATGTGTGTGCCCGTGCACCAGATCCGTATACCCGCGCCTGTTTCGCAACTGTTTTCCACAAAGGTCTCCCTCAGCTACTTAACATCGATGCGTATGATCCGGGCCCACCATTAGACGATGAGGGAGAGTTACTTGATCCGGGAGATGACCTCAAGCTATGTCGAGCCACCTACGTGCATCCACAATTTCAAATGTTCGGGACTCTAGAACCCCGAGCACGTGTGCCTCGTTCTACAAAATTCCTTAAGAGGCCACGCACGATGAGGATGAAGAAGAAGAAGAGAGGGTGGTATGACAAGAGGATTAGGAAGTGGCGGGGCATGAGATCCTATTGCGTGAAGAAGAAGAGAGAGTTCCTTGATGAGTTGGCCTATGAGGGGCCTAGTGCTGGTTGATAATGAGTAAGAAGTCGAGCCAACGACGTTAAACAAAGGCGCTGCGTGGGAGGCAACCCGAGGGAGTATTACTAACGTTCCTCCCATTATTTTGTTTTGTTTTTGTTTCTTTTTTAGGGAAAACCGCAGAGCTAGCATGTAGGAAGCCATAGGAGGAGTGAAACCGACACAAACCTCCCGAAATCGCACTCATCACGATCATGATTTTGTCCTAGTTGAACGGTCACGATCGTGACACTCCATCACAATCGTGATACAGCACCAGTCTTCGCTCAATCCGGACGACGACGACGGTTGATTGGGGTGTCTTCTTCCTTTTCCCTTTTTATGGTGTCCTCTTTTGCTGCATTGAGGACAATGCGCGATTCAAGTGTGGGGAGAGGAGTTGACTTGTCTAGGTGTTTTTCGCTGGTGTTTTGCTATTCTGCTGTCTGTACCGGATATTTCTTGAACTTTTGCACTATTTTTATAAAAAAGAAAAAAAATCAGAAAAACCCTAGAGAGTAAAAAGTGATTAGGGGGATCCAACAAAAGAAAATTAAAAATAAAAATAAAAAGAACCAGGCAAGTAAAAATGGTTAAAAAGGAAAAGGTGGGTGCCTGAAAATAAAAATAAAGTAAAGTAAAGAAACGAAAGAAATAGTTCATACCACTTGAGAATTTTGGTGAAAACCCGAAAGGGCGCCGAGATTACATTGTTTGTGATTATTTATTTGATTGCATCATTTATTGGCGTCGTAGACATAAGAAGGGAGTTGAAGGATTGTCTCGGGTTTTTTAGGATTCACCAATGAGGGGTAAGAAGTTAGTATCTAGCGTTTTATTCCTCTGTTTTTGATCTTATTGTTATCCATACTTCACATGCACACCCTTTCACTATTTCATCAGATTTGTTACACACTATTGGCGATTGTATTAGATTCTAGGATTAGATTTCTATTTCTTGGAGTTGGATGCATATTGTTGTGGTTGTGCTATGCAGATTTCTTGATTAGGATTGGTGGTTGTGATGTATGGATTGACTACATTGTTTAGTAGTTTAGGACATTGATTGAAGAGGAGGAATACGAAGTGTTTAAGCGAGTGGGAGACTCGATTTTTATCTTTATTATCATTATTTATGTACCCTTTACCCTTAGAGGAGATTAGGATGTCCACTTGTACTTTATTAAACATCACTTGGTTTGATTTTATTATTGTATGGAGTGGTGACATATGAAGTGCAGACATAAGGAGGGATTTGGGTAGGTCATCTCGGAGAGATAAGAAGATAGATCGGAGTTAGGATAGTGCTCGTTTTACACTTGGAGTTCCAAGTATAGTTGCTAGTAGACTGTCTCTACACTTACTGTAGACCTTTGTGCTTTTAGGAGGAGTGAGTTTTATTTTGCTTACTCGAGGACGAGCAAGGTTTTTAAGTGTGGGGAAGTTTGATAGGAGCTTATTATATGGTGTTCACTAGAGACTATTAGATTAGGATTGGTGGTGTTTAGGTGCTTAACTAGTGGTATTCCCGGAATCCGGTTTGGTGTTCATTTTTGGATTAGCGGGATGCTCGTAAGCGGTATTTAGTGGTTTTATTATGGAGATCCCGGTTGTGCTCACTTTTAGTGCATTCGGGATGGAGCTAGAGAAATTATACCACGACTACACCTAAGGAGAAGCCGAGAGGTGAAGCCGATCTGCCTCGACGCTTGTAGAAGACGCGCTTCGATCATTGAAGAGTAGAGAAGAAGTGCTGAAATATTGAGCTGAGTTCAGATGGATCTTTCTCCCTGATCCGATGTCCGATTGAGGTGATTCCAATTCGAGGAGTTATATATTGAAGACTACTTGATTACCTCAAAAGATCAGCGCAATAGGAGGTGTGATCCAGGAGTTATGGCAATTCTGAGAACATCACTTTTCTCTAGAAGCGCGATTCAGCCTCAGTTGAAGCTGTCACGAACGTGACAGATATGTCACGATCGCGACTTGGTAGATGTCACAATCGCGACTCTCTATCACGATCGCGACCATCCATGAAACTAAGAATTGGAGCAAAGTCGCGATCGCGAATCCTATGTCACGATCGCGACACGGACACGGACGACCCAAATACGAAGATTTTATCCGAGATTTTATTAGTTTTTTCCACATCTTTTGATTTATTTTATTTCCCTTTTATTAGAGACTATATAAGCCTTTAGAAATTAGGTCAGAATAATCTTGACTTCATTATTCTTTTGCCACATTCATTTAGAGAGAACTCAGCAGCAGCCAAGAAGAAAGCTTCCACCTTTATCATCATCCCTGGTTTGTTTTCCCATCATTCATCCATATTATTCAATCCTTTCTATGGCTATGTCTGGCTAAGTTCTCTATAGTTCACTCTTAAGGTTGAAGCCCTTGTTTTAGGTTTGTTGTGAGAATTCTTATGTTTATGTTCTAAAGTTAATTTCAGGATTGTTTTATGATCTCTTGTGCTTAATTGTTTCTATTGATTGGTCTTGATTTTATCTAGGTTGCAAACTAGGTTAATTATTATCCATCATATTGCTAGGCTTGATAATTCGATTTGAAAAGTCTTGTCTTTAGGTAGCGAGCAGAATTTGCATAGACTATTTGCGAGTGCTTATTGTGTAGAGAATATAAACCTGTGTCGAGTATCGGTGATTTTTCAATGGTATTGTATAGGCCTACTTATCTTTGATCTTTATGTTGTTGTGCTTTTGAACCTTGGGATTTCCTTGGTTATTGCTTACAATAAGGGTTTCTAGGACTATTTGGACTAGTTGCTATTTACGAACAAAGAGTAGGACAACCAAATTAACCAATTCAGAATATAAATTAATAGAATTCAATGATCAACATTCCAATTGAATAATGCGCTGATGCTAGAAAGAGTGAGCTCCATAATCATAACTGTTTACAACTCAATCAACATTGCTTTTACATTTGCTTAGTTACTAAAATTACATACAAAACCCCCCATTGTTACCACTTGGTAGCACCATAAGAAATAAACTAACGTTTTGGCTCTCTTGGAATTCGACCCCTGCTTATCGCTTTACTAGTGGATTTGTTAAGTTGGGTATCTTTGATAGGCACAACGGCTTTTAGCCTCATTAGACAACAATCCAAATAAGAAAACAATTGAAATCAATCCAAAATTGAAAACCATAAACCATAGTCAAAAGAAATTTGGAACCCTAAATCCATGAAACCTAACAGTTGCTAATAAGGAAGACAATGAAAATCAAAATAGAGTCCAAACCTCATACTCAAGATTCGACCTGTTCTCGTCAACCACTTCTTTATCGGGTTTGGATCTGATTTTGACCTCCATCTCTTCATCCATTTGTGGGAGGCTGGAAAACGACAATGGAGGATGCGTACATCAATCCACTTGTCATGCATTAATATATAGCATCAGAAATCATTCGGGATCGAAGGGACCACCTGTTGTAACGGATGTAGTTAAGGCGGAATTCAGTGGCAATCTAATGTGTTTGACTGCCTGATGATACGCAGAAAGTAAGTGAGATGAACAAATTAATGAGATGAGTGAAAAGTTGGAGTTGGAAGGAGTGAATGCACCTTTGACCGACGAAGGAAACAGCGACGACTACTCGGCTACGAAATTGAAGACGATGAAGAAACATTGTGGTCCTATAATGAAAAAATCGAAACACCAGCCGGTCCAATACGTAGACGATAAAGCAACACCGTGGGCCTTTCTTTAACTAATCGAAAAACAGGCCCGTACAACACGGATGTATGAATGGGCCTATTCCTCTTTCTCTACAAATTAAATATGGGCCTTTTACATAATTCGGGTATAAATAATGTGTATTAGGATTACATTTCGTGTTTTTTACATCCCCTAAGATTATAGTATATAGATATAGATATAGATTAGATTAAGATTAAGATTAGACTCTAAACATTTGAATGTTGACCATGGGATCAATTATTCTTTATACCGTAGGTATTTCACACGATCACAACATAAGGCTAGACTGTAAACCTTCCAGTTGATTATTTCCATAAATAGAAGAGCTATATAAGGACATCCCTCGTCTTGTGTGTGAATATTATTATGACGTGATAATGGAAATGTCATGACCGTGTTAATTTAGCAAGCATGTGAGAGGTGCATGTTTTATGTCAGTAAGAAAAATGCTTAAGTGACTTGAGGGTGAATTGTCATGGATGATGATGAGGAAGTCAATTGTAGAGACCTTCAGGTTGTATGAAGGTGTTACACCTGAAGTTGTTGTCATTTAGTAATTACTAAGATAATGGAGGTGATATAGGCTAAGAAGTGTTAACATCTATAGTAACGCATTTATGTAGGAACAATATATACCTTATGAAACTAAACATTCTAGGATAGTAGTACATGAAATTAATCATAGAGATATTGTTGTCAAGCTACTATAGATTATTGTACTCTCATAGACTAAGGTCTTTTCTTGAGCCCTTAATCTAGTATAATGCATTTGTCTAGCTAAGTGTACCTGCAAGATAGTGAAGGTTAAATTTGGTAGATGAAAATCACGTTTGTGTTTTGTAATCCTTGTCTCGAAAGTTAATGTATTGTTGAAATTGTAATTTAGTAGTCTAGATAATTGAAAATCCATTTACATGCTCTAGAATGTCCATAAGATAATACACACTCATGCTAGAGCTTTATATCTCTAGGAGAAAAGTGTAATCGAAAAGCATGAAAATATGCATCACATTTCAGTAGTCAATTAGATTACCAACCTCACTCTTTTGCATAAGAGTTATAAATTTATATAAAAAACAGAAATCATGAAACCTAGCAACACCAGATTAGGAGCTATTGAGTAAAAAAAAGGGAAGAACTTTGGTGAGAAAAGGTTATCAACAATCAACTCAAACAAAACAAATCAATGAGATCCAAACTCAAACCAAGCTTAATTATCACAAACTATCCAGCAAAACCCATAAAAAAATTGCAACCAATCAAGCTAAATCAAAGCAGAACCAAAAGATAATCCATGCACTAATCCAAGACAAATTAATATCCCTTCAACTACAACTCCTTAGAGAAAGGGACAAAAAGGGGTTAGAAATATGCTAATTGATAGGTATTGCACTGTTTATACGCACATTTGTCCGGGTAATTATAGCATGATTTTTCATTTCCACGCATGATTTAATGGCATGTAATTATCCATGGTAACGCTTCAGTCAATAGTTAGTAAATGCGTGGAATCGGTTTGGTCGGAATAACTTGCAGAGTTCTTGATTCAAAGCTTTAAATTAGCCATTAAAATGCTTGAGTTTAAAGGGGGATAAATGGATATGCTTTAAATTAGTCAATGTGTTTTATTAAAAAAATAATTTGCATTAATGAATATGCATGAATATGCACTTAGTGTTTTGGGGTTAACCCAACTTTACATTATACTAGAATCCTGTTGCTCGTGCTTCGCACGGTCCTTATATATGTCAATATTTTAGCTTATGTGATGAATTTAATTTATGTTTCACGTAGGTGTAATTCTAGTTTACTTCATACAATGTTAAATAGGGCTAATATTAATACCATAAATATATTCATGTAGGTCTAATTCTAATTTTTTTATACAATTTTAAATAGGTCTAATTATAAAATTATAATCATCTATTTATTGTATACATGAACATCTATTTATATTATATAATATACTCTCATATCAGATGATTAAGTGATATATATATCTTGTATGATATAACTGCGAATAATTAGACGTTCTAAATATTTGAGACTCAGATATTTCGATGATTGAATTATCCATTGGGCCTATTCTTTTGGATGGGCTTAGGTGGATGACACAAACAAGAATCTATTGATTTTTATTTTGATTATTAGTTTTTTACATAGAGTATTAAATGTGGGCCTTTACATAATTAGGGTATAATTAATGTGTATTAGGATCACATTTAGTGTTTTTTGCATCCCCTAAGATTATAGCATACTAGAATCATGTTGCCCGTGCTTCGCACGGGCCTTATGTATGTCAATATTTTAGCTTATGTGATGAGTTTAATTTATGTTTCACGTAGATGTAATTCTAATTTATTTCATACAATGTTAAATAGGTCTAATATTAAAACTATGAATATATTCATGTAGGTCTAATTCTAATTTATTTTATATAATTTAAAATAGGTCTAATTATGATATTACAATCATCTATTTATTATATACACGAACATCTATTTATTTGAATAAGGATCCGGTGTGAATTATCCTTATGGTGTGAAGTGCAAAGTTTCTCGGGTACACATATAACTCGCTAATATTCACATACAACACGCAATCGTTCAGTTCTAAGGGGATAAAAAAATCACCCATAAAGCGTAAAAAATTTTTTTTACCATTAATTACAAAAATGTCACCGTGTGGATTCATTAAAAAAACCATCTTTTAATCTCATCCCTCCATTTTCTAATCTAATGGCTCAACATTCTTCACATTTCACACCATAAGGGCACTTCACACCGGAACCCACCTCCTATTTATATTATATAATATACTCTCAAATCAGGAGGTGGGTTCCGCTGTGAAGTGCCTTTATGGTGTGAAATGTGAAGAATGTTGAGCCATTAGATTAGAAAATGGAGGGCTAAGATTAAAAGATAGTGTTTTTAATGAATCCACGCGGTGCCATTTTTGTAATTAATGGTGAACTTTTTTTCTTTTTATTGTGGGTGATTTTTTTTATCCCCTTAGAACTGAACGATTGCGTGTTATATGTGAACATTAGCGTGTTATATGTGTACCCAAGAAACTTCGCACTTCACACCGTAAGGGCACTTCACACCAGATCCTTATTCCTCATATCAGATGATTAAGTGATATATATATATATATATCTTGTATGATATAGTTGCGAATAATTAGACGTTCCAAATTTTTGAGACTCAAATATTTCGATGATTCATCTATTTATTGTATACACGAACATCTATTTATATTATATAATATACTCTCATATCATATGATTAAGTGATATATATATCTTGTATGATGTAGCTGCGAATAATTAGACGTTCCAAATATTTGAGACTCAAATATTTCGATGATTGAATTATCCATTGGGCCTATTCTTTTTGTTGGGCTTAGGTGGATGACACGAATAAGAATCTATTGATTTTGATTTTCATTATTAGTTTTTTTTAGATTGAGTATTAGATGTGAGCCTTTTACATAATTAGGGTATAATTAATGTGTATTAGGGTCACATTTAGTATTTTTTTGCATCCCCTAAGATTATAGTATATTAGATTATAGTTTTTTTTTATTGAGTATTAGATGTGGGTCTTTAACATAATTGGGGTATCATTAATGTGTATTAGGATCACATTTAGTGTTTTTTCATCCCTAAGATTGTAGTATATAGAAGAAGATTAGATAGACTAGGTCGTTTTGTCTTTTTGCGAGATTATTATATACATTGAATATTATTTATATTGTATATATTTAATTTAAATTGTTAAGTTGCACACAGATGTGTTACCTCGTGTTGTGATAAGTTAATATTGTAGTTTATATATACGTGCTTAGATTTTTTGCCAATTGAGACAAACTTTGGTTTATTCATGTATAATTTTTTATCAATCTAAATGTTGATATAAGAAATATAGGAATGAAATAAGAATAATATTTTTTGTAAAAATAAATAGGTTATAAACTGTGTAACATGAACACGTTAAAAATGCCCATATACCCTTATACACTCGGATATGATAAAAAAAACAATTCAAAATGTGATCTCCTATTGTTTTAACCTCAACTTGAATAATAAGACAAACATAAACACTCATTTCAACCGGGGGTCTTGTGATCTCCTTTTATATACCTCAGAATGAAGGAAGCTTTATTAAGTTTCTAATGCGGAAGGCTCAAAAATCTCAACCTGTAACATGACTTTTTATACACATTCAATGGTCAAAATTTCATTAAGTTTTGATGTGGGAGAATAATTGAACATGAGTTAATATGGACACTTTCATATTTTTTGAGTTAAAGTGAATAGTTTTAAGTATAATAGACTACTTATTAATTATATACTTTTTCACAATTTTAGTGCTAAGAGTTAGATTTTCACAACAAACATCCTCGTAGTCATTACTATATTAAAATTCTCTCAATTATTGACTATGCAATCCAACTTTTATGAAGTACATAGGCTAGAAAAAATGGAAGAAAAATGTTAAAAAATTAAAAATTAAAGAAAAATCATTAGTAACTAAAAATCCCACATAATCCAATTCGAAAAATCTATTTGTCATGATAATTGGGCTTCTATTGTTTTAAGCTCAACTTGATTAATAAGATAAACATAAAAAATCCATTTGTATTGAGGGTCTTGTGATCTCCTTTTATACACCTCAAAGAAAAGGAAACTTTATTAAATTTTCGATGTGGGAGGCTAAAAATCTTAACCTGTAACATGGCTTTCTATACACATCCAATGGTCGTAAATTTCATTCAGTTTTGATATGGAAGAATAATTGAACATGAGTTAATACGAACAGTTTTTTCTTTTTTCGGTGAAAGTTGATAGTTTTAATTATAATAGACAACTTATTAATTATAATTTTCATAATTTTAGTGATAAGAGTTAGATTTTCACAACAAGTATCCTTGTAGTCATTACTACATGAAAATTCTCTCAATTATTGAGTATGCAATCTAACTTTTATGAAGTACATATGCTAGAAAAAAAGGAAGAAATAAATGGTTAAAAAAAATTAAAGGAAGATTGTTAGTAACTGAAAATCAACATAACTGAATTCGGAAAATCTAATTGTCATGATAAAACATAAGAAATAAAAGTTCTAAACTGAAAATTGATTATTAGGCTTCTATTGTTTTAAGTTCAACTTGAGTAATAAGAGAAACATGAAAACCCATTTCTATATGTCTTGTGATCTCCTTTTATACATCTCAAAGAGAAGGAAACTTAATTAAGTTTCTGATGTGGAAGGCTGAAATCTCATATTGTAGCATGACTTTTTATACACATCCAATGGAAGAAATTTTCATTGAGTTTTGATGTGGGAGAACATTTACACATGTTAATATGGATAGTTTTAGCTTATATTGGTTAGATTGAATAGTTCTAATTATAATATACTACTTATTAATTGTATATTTTTCATAATTTTAATGCTAAGAGTCAGATTTTCATAACAAATATCCTAATAATTACTACTATATAAAAATTCTCTCAATTATTGAATATTCAATCCAACTTTAATGAATTACATAAGCTAGAAAAAATGTAAGAAAGAAATCGTAAAAAATTTTTTTAAAAAAAAGATCGTTAGTAATTGATAATCCCACATAATCCAATTTAGAAAATCTAATCACGATAAAACATAAGACATACAAATTTTAAACTGGAAAATTAAATATTGGACTTCTATTGTTTTAAGTACAACTTGAATAATAAGAGAAACAAAAAAAACATTTCTATCGGGATCTTGTAATCTCTCCTTTTATACATCTCAAAGAGAAGGAAGCTTCATTAATTTTCCAATGTGGGAGGCTCAAAAATCTCAACCTTTAATATGGATTTTTATACACATCCAATGGTAAAAAATTTCATTGAATTTCGATGTAGGAGAATAATTGAGCATGTGTTAATATGGACAGTTTTTACTTTTTTTAGGTTGAAATGGATAGTTTTAATTATAATAGATTACATATTAATTATATATATTTTCATAATTTTGCTGCTAAGGGTTAGATTTTCACAAAAAATATCCTCGTAATCATTACTATATTAGAATTCTCTCGATTACTGAATATGCAATCTAACTTTTATAAACTACGTAAGCTAGAGGAAAAATGGAAGAAAAAATCGTTAAAAGATTAAAGAAAGATCGTTAGTGACTGAAAATCTCACATAATCCAATTCGGGGAATCTAATTGTCATAATAAAACGTAAGAATAAAAGTCTTAAACTGGATAAATCGATTATTGGGCTTCTATTGTTTTAAGTTCAATTTGAATAATAAGAGAAACATAAAAACTCATTTCTACCGAGGGTCTTGTGATATCCTTTTATACACCTCAAAGAAAAGGAAACTTCATGAAGTTTCCGATATGAGAGGTTGATAATCTCAGCTTGTAGCATGGCTTTTTATACAAATCTAATTGTCGAACATTTCATTGAGTTTCGATGTGGTAGAATATTTACACATGCGTTAATATGGATCGTTCTAACTTATTTTGGTTAGATTGGATAATTTTAATTAAATAAAGTATTTATTAATTATATATTTCTTATAATTTCTGTACTAAGAGTCAGATTTCCATAACAAGTATCATCATAGTACCTACTATATAAATATTCTCTCAATTATTGAATATTTAATCAAACTTTAATGAAGTACATAGGCTATAAAAAATGGAAGAAAGAAATCGTAAAAAATTAAGAAATTAAAAGAAAGATCTTTAGTAACTGAAAGACCCTACATAATCCAAATCGGAAAATCTAATTGTCATGATAAAACGTAAGAAAAAAAAATTAAATGGAAAATTGATTAGTAAGAGAAGAAAAAAAAATCTATTTCTATTAGGATTTTGTGATCTCCTTTTATACACTTGAAAGAGAATGAAACTTCATTAAGTTTCCGATGCGGGAGACTCAAAATTCTCAACCTATAATATGACTTTTTATACACATCCAATGGTAAAAAAATTCATTGATTTTTGATGTGGGATAACATTTACACATGTCTTAATATGGATAGTTTTAACTTTTTTGGTTAAAGGGGATAATTGTAATTATACAAGAATATTTATAAATTTTATTTTTTTTCATAATAGAGTTAAGGGTAAGATTTTCACATAAAATATCCTCACATAGTGAGTACTATATAATTTTTTCTAAATTATTGAATATTCAACAAACTTTTATGAACTACAAAGGCTACAAAACAGGAAGAAAGAAATCGTAAAAAAAACAAAAAAAAATTGAAGAGAGATTGTTAGTAACTGAAAATCCGACATAATCCAATTCAGTAAATCCAACTTTTATGATAAAACGTAAGAAATACGAGTTTAAAATGGAAAATTGATTATTGGGCTGATATTGTTTTAAGCTCAACTTGAATAATAAGAGAAACATAAAAAACTCATTTCTATTGAGGGTCTTGTGATCTTTTTTTATACATCTCAAAGAGAAGGAAATTTCATTAAGTTTTCGATATGGAAGCTGAAATTCTCAAACTATAACTTGTTTTTTTATACACATCCAATGGTCAAAATTTTAGTTGGGTTTCGATGTGGGAGAACATTTGCACGTGTTAATATGAATAATTTTTACTTTTATTAGTTTTATTGGATAGTTTTAATTATAATAGAATACTAATTAATTGTATATTTTTTTATTAATTTTAGTACTAAGAGTAGGATTTTCACAATAAGTATCCCCGTATTCATTACTATATAATTTTTTAAAATTATTGAATACCCAATCCAACTTTTATGAAGTACATAGGCTAAGATATCGTAAAAAATAAAGAAAAAAATAAAGAAAAATTATTAGTAACTTAAAATCCAACATAATTCATTTCGGAATATCTTATTGTCATGATAAAACGTAAGGAATACAAATTTTAAGCTGGAAAATTGATTATTTGGCTTCTGTTGTTCTAAGTTCAACTGGAATAATAAGAGAAAAAGAATAACCCATTTCTATCGGGGTCTTGGGATCTCCTTTTATACACATCAAAGAGAAGGAAACTTCATCAAGTTTCCGATGTGGGAGGCTCAACAATCTCAACTTGTAACATGACTTTTTATACACATCCAACGGTTGAAAATCTCATTGAGTTCCGATGTGGGCAACATTTGCACAAGTGTAAACATGGATAATTTTAACTTTTTTATTAAAGGGGATAGTTGTAATTATAGTAGACTACTTAATAATTATATATATAATTATATATTCATAATTTTGGGTGTTAAGTGTCAGATTTAAAACAAATCTCCTCGTAGTCATTACTATGTAAAATATTTTGAATATTTTATGAAGTCCATAGGCTTGAAAAAAAGGAAGAAAGAAATAGAAAAACAAAATTGAAGATAGATTGTTAGTAATTGAAAATCCAACAAAATCCAATTCGGAAAATCTTATTATCATGAAAAAACGTAAGAAATAAAATTTTAAACTGGAGAATTAATTATTGGGCTTCTATTGTTTTGAACTCAACTTGAATAATAAAAGAAACATAAAAAACATTTTTGACCGCGGTCTTGTTATCTCATTTTATACACCTCAAAGAGAAGAAAAATTTATTAAGTTTTCGATGCGGAAGGCTAAAAAATAGTGACTTTCATCTCTGCAGAATCCATGGTTCTCGTGTAATCTCGTTTTTGTCAATTGGAGTGATTTTATGACGTTCTGAGGCATGAGGAAGGGGAGGCCAACAGAACCGCCATTAATGGAGACTCTTGGAATTGCGAAGTGAAGGTGAAGGCAGAACGACAGTCAATTGGGAGGGGTACCAAATAATCTGCTTCGTTGAGAAGGCCATTTCAATTGCTATGAAGAAATCCGATCCGGCCCAACACTTATCAAAAAAGGAAAGCAACTACAACCTTTCAAAAAAAACTACAAAAGCAATGAAGGCATTAATGAACAAAGCAACTACAAAAACCTATATTTATAATATACTAGGCTGTCCACGCCCGTGCTTCGCACGGGCTTTATTTTTTCGGTTGCATCTTGTATGAAAATAATATGATATATATATATTTCTAATGTGTTTTTCCTTGTTTGTCTATGAAATTTTGAATGAACCACATAAAAAAAATGTAGTGTATAAGGTGATTAAAAATGATCCAATAAGAAAATAGTTCATTTCATTAAATTAAGAAACGTAAGGCGTGTGGTTGTCTATTATATGCAACTAATTATGAATACATGGTATTATCATGGAGATATCTTTTATTCTTTAGGAATGAACTATATGATTATTTTTGGTATGAACTTTATTGTGTATATTGAAACCTACAATATCCTTCTTTTGGATGTGTATTTTTAGTTTGACAGGATATCATATTTACATGTTTATTATTGAATCCAATATTATAAGTTAAATATTAGTAATTCAACATTTTCTCAGGGAAAAAGCAATCGACAAATTTACTGAATTTGATTCTGATTTATACAGAATTTTTTCCTTGTCCAACCCAATTTCTCACTCAGTATATATAAATCAAATTTCTCCCCCCTCTTTGTAACTTCAATCCAATGTAATTTTATTCACTATATTCATGATCTTTCAATTGCATATTATAGTTAGGAAAGATGCTATATTTCACAATAATTGAGTTTTATATCATGAAGACCTCCACAATTATAACGGTGATCAAGGAGAAATTGACGGAGATGGATTTAGGAAAAAAATAAAAATAAGTTTAATTAGAGAAAATCAACAATAAAAACTCTATTTATATGTATTAGATTTATGCATATTTAATATTTTTAACAGACATTAACTTTTTAACTAATATTAATAAATTTTCTAGTATTCTATGAGTATTTTATATATTTTTTCAATTATTGTTACTCTATAAATGTAAAATAATTAATATAAATTTTCTCATAGTATTAATCACTCAAAAATATAAATATATTTCTTTTCAATGTAATAACTAATGATACACTATACGTAGACTGTTTTTAGTCTTTAATCCCTTTTATACTATGTTTATTTTTAGCTAAATTTGTTATGTATACATATAAAATCCATGTTGGAGTAGTTATAATTTATGGGAGAGTTAAAAGTGAGGAATGATGAAGGTGAAGGGTTTAACAATTTTAAAGGAAAGATAAATTAGAATATGAGTGTTAACAACCTTTTCATAAACCATTAAATTAAGAGGTCTTTGAAAAAATAGTGTTTTTTTAGAGGGATGTGAAAGAATGCAAATAAGAAAAAAGGAAAAATTCAATTTGTGTTGGATGACATTGGAAGGTAAGTAATACTTCAAAACATTGAAGCTAATATGTATTTTTATAATAATAATAATCCATTTATTATGACTATCTTTATCTATATTATTGTTTTCTTCTTTAAATTTGGATTTTTATATACTCTTTTTGGTTATTTAACTTGGAAATTGATGTTATTCTAAGAGTTTGTTAAACTGGTGTAACTAATTTGTATTTTCTAACTCATTGTATATAAAGTATTTGATTATAATAAGAATGAGACTTTTATCGGTATTGGAGTTACAATAGGTAAGAGACTATTATTAATAATATAAGTAAATTTTGAATTCCCTAAAACATATCAATGTAATTGTTAAGTGTATAACTAAATGAATAGCAAGTCAAATAAATGTTATTTTTGGGTTGTGCTAATTGATCTCTATTGGAATTGGATTGGAATATATTTGAGATGAAAACAACGGGTGTTCTTCTCACACTAATGATATATACATCATTGTAAACGGCTATATGTGTTATACACAAACGTCTATTTACATTGTTGCACAACAAAATTGAAAATTTACCACCTTTAAAAGTAGTAGCAACATAACAAATAATAATCTAAAGAATAAACGAATACAAATTTAACACCAAGTAAATAATTAGCAAAAGATCAAGGTTATTACCTGCGAAGCATAATCGAGCTCTTGAATTAACCATCTAAATTATCCATTGATCAACTATTTTAAAGGTGAAGCTAAGTCACTCATGGAAGAAAATTCAAACATCACAAAATCAATCCAAATTAGTCAACATAATATGAATAGATACGATGTCTTGTAAATATTATAGAGATTGTTAAAAAATTAGATATTAAAAATTCCTCTTTAAAGCGGATGAGTGAACAAATGCAGAAGTTCACAGGCAAAACTAACAATTCAAGATCGTAGAGATGAGTAGAAGACATGAGACTTACATACTATATTGAGAAGCTGAGTCTGGATGTCGATGGGCGGATGGAGAAAAAAACTAAGAATGTCTTGAATCAAACTTGACTCAAAATATTCTAGAAGGTTAGGGATATTTAATTGATTAATAATCACTAAAAAAGAGCATCTTGTGCAACAAAAATCACCGAGTTACAATAAAAAAAATCCCCCATATATTGTCAACTCTCACTCATACAAAACTCAATTCTACAATATATAATGAAGTTTCAGAAATCAGGAAATCAAAGAACAAAAAAATCACCAAAGTGAGTGAGAAGAGATTACCAACTAAACATTTAAGGTTCGATGATCCATGCATCTGTATATATACAACAAAGAGACAATTTGAAGTTAAACGGACAAGCCAAAAAGTAATGAAGAAGCCCCAGGAAAAGTTCTAAAATGATGGTAACTTTCCCTTTTTTCATTGATGCGATTACGGTTCAAACGCGTCATGGAGAACTCGATATAAGACTGCAAGATCAACCCTTTCATGTGAATGAAAGAGGCGAATTTATACACCTTGTACAAAGGGACACAAACAGTCATATCGTAGAGACGTTACATCTTATTGATGGAGGAGTAATGGCAATTTCAATTAACAACTACAACACCAATCTTTGTAAAGGCCGTCATGGATAAATGCAAGAAGGGATTCAGTAACATACACAAACTGCATTAGATGCAACATTAAACAATTAAGAGGAGAGGTGAAAAAAAGTTAACTTGGAGGGTATTAACAACATACAAAACTCTGTTTATATGTATTAAATATTATAATATATGACCGCGAGAGTACCGGCTCCCCTTATAAAATAAATAGGTATTATATTAGATATTAAATATTAAATATTATAGAAAGTAGATAGTGATTTATAGAAGTTGATTCGTAAAATTAATAAAAGTGCTAGAACGCTAGAATAATATTGGATTGTCATAAAGGGCTTGACAAGTATTATAATATTATATCATAGGTATATATAGATTGAATTAGCCATCGGATGAGGAAGTCATTATGTTTTGTAACACCAGATTTAATACAGGAGGAATTCATTGAGGTCTGTAACGCCAGAATAAATGCAGGAGGGAGTTGAAAGGAACATAATAGGAGTTGTCATTAATTTTTCTGTCTTATCTTACAAGATTGAAAGTAATTTTGGATTGTCACAAGGGGCATAATAGGTAATGTCAAAACATATTAGTCTTACTGTATGAGGTAGATTCGGAATTTAGAAGTTGAATTGAAGGTAATAAATTGACCCCCAACTCAACTTTTATAGTATATTAGATTAGGATAAAACTATAAAAATAAATAAAAATATGATAATTATCTAATATACACTAGGATTGGATATTTGAAATCTTGAATTCAATATTTATTGATTTGAACCACCCATAATCCTTATATATTAAGATTACGATTAGAACCTTTGACTGTTGACAATGGGATCAATTATTCTTTATCATGTAGGTATTTCACACGGTCACAACATAAGGCTGGACTGTAAACCTTGCAATTGATTATTTGCATAAATATAAGAGCAATATAACGACATCCCTAGTCTTGTGTGTGAAATATTATTATTACGTGACAATGGAAATGTCATGACCGTGTTAAATTTAGCAATCATGTGAGAGGTGCATGTTTTATGTCAGTAAGAAAAATGCTTAAGTGACTTGAGGGTGAATTGTTATGGATGATGATGGGGAAGTCAATTGTAGAGACCTTCAGGTTGTATGAAGGTGTTACATCTGTTTAGTAATTACTAAGATAATGGAGGTGATTATAG
Organism: Phyllobates terribilis; assembly: GCF_046119375.1. NCBI lineage: Eukaryota > Metazoa > Chordata > Amphibia > Anura > Dendrobatidae > Phyllobates > Phyllobates terribilis. Next base: position 7,094 of record NW_027368394.1, on the reverse strand, counting down.
GCTAATAAGTGTTAACATTTATAGTAAAGCATTTATTTAGGAACAATAGATACCTTATGAAACTAAACATTCTAGGATAGTAGTACATGAAATTGATCATAAAGATATTGTTGTCAAGATACTATAGATTATTGTACTCTCATAGACTAAGGTCTTTTCTTGAGCCCTTAATCTAGTATAATGCATTTGTCTAACTGAGTGTACCCGCAAGATCATGAATGTTAAATTTGGTAGATAAAAATCATGTTTGTATTCTGTAATCCTTGTCTCAGAAGTTAATGTATTGCTGAAATTGTAATTTAGTAGTCTAGATAATAGAAAATCCATTTACATGCTCTAGAATGGTCATAACATATTACACAGTTATGCTAGAGGTTTATATCTTTAGGAGAAAAGTACAATAAAAAAAGCATGAAAATATGCATCACATTTCAGTAGTCAATTAGATTTTCAACCTCACTTTTTTACATAAGAGTTCCAAATTTATATAAAAAAAAATAGAAATTATGAAACCAAGCAACACCAAATAAGAAGTTGTTGAGTAAAAAAAGGCAAGAACTTTGCAAAAATAAAGGTTATCAACAATCAACTCAAACAAAAGAAATCAGTGAAATTCAAACTCAAACCAAGCTTAATTATCACAAACACAATCCATATCCAGCAAAACCCATAAAGAAATTGCAGCCAATCAAGCTAAATCAAAGCAAAAATAAAAGATAAGCCATGCACTAATCCAAGACAAATTAATATCCCTTCAACTACAACTCTTCAGAGAAAGGGACAAAAAGGGGTTAGAAATATGCTAATTGATAGGTATTGCACTGTCTATTGACAGGCCGTCGTCGAACGTTGTCAAAGTAATTTCCCTTCAAACTACTCTACACGTGTAAAGCGGTAAGTAGGGGTCGAATCCCACATGGAGTCAATGAACCGATTCTTGTGCTTATAATCTAATTATCCTTTAAGGTAACAAAAAGGGGAAAGAGGGGAAATATGATTGATTGATCGTGAAAACTAACAAAAGCAAGCGCTTTGTTCTCCTAAGCATCAACCTACGAAGTTATGGGTTTGATCATCAAATTCCTATTACAAATTGGGTTCTATCTCTATACTATATGCTATGTTTGTCCTAATCCATGTACTAAGGTTGCTAAATAGGTCAACTAGTCTTTATAGCGTCAACCTACCAATCTAGCCATAAAACTATCAAGACTAAATCATATGCAGCATTAAGTTCATGAATAAATAGGAAGGTGCACTGCCCTTGGCGCCAACACCTCATTAATCTCCCTATCCTACAAGTCCAACTAGTCCAAGTAGAGATTTGTGTCACTAAGTAGGCAAGGTTCTCCAATTACGATAAATCAGGCCCTGCCTATATGAAGGTGATAGGGCTAAACCTACCCACAAGCGTATGGGATCAATTGTAGCTTTTCAAGTGTCGTTCCCACGAGGACAAAGTAGTATCTTTTGCAACCAAACTAGTAAGCTAAGTCGTAATAAGGGAATTGGTAATTATGCTACGAAAATTAGGAAAAACACAACTTCGGAGAAATATATGGATGGAAAATATCTAGGATCAAGGATCACCACAACAACTCCTTAATAGATAACAAGATGCGTTTATCAAAGATTAGCATGGACTCGTTTGATGGTAAGCAATCTAATGTATCTACCAATTCCTTTCAGACAAAAGTAGACATATCTAAACTCCAACCAACAATCACTTTCGTGCAAAGTTAATCAAGCAAAGACTAATAGGCGCTTAAAAACTAGAACTAGACCGGGTTAACATCCACTTTCGTGCTCAATTAAGTCCAACCTAACCTAGGTTTCTATGATTACTTATATCTCCACAAGAACAAACAAGTTTATTTGGGTTCAATTCTAGGAAATCCAACACAAACAATCTCCTTTCAGACTCATGTCGTGTCTAATTGAAATCTATAGGTATCTCCTTTCAGACTCAAACTAATAGAAATTATAATTGATAATCTCAACCTCAATAAGAACCCTAGAATTAAATCAAACAAGATTCCATGCTTTCAAAGACAAACACAAGAAGATAATCTATCAATTCATTGTTGGGATCACCCCAATCCTAGAACAATGGATCTAGCTATGCATAATAAGATAATCAATCAGAAACTCCATAAGAATAAAGAGATTCATAAATCTAGAAGAGAATAAGAGATATACTTGATTCGATCTAGAACTTAGAACACCAATTCTTGAAAAGCTTTCAACAATCTTTACAAAATAGCAAAAACTAGGTCTTGAAATTGACAATAGAGAGATAGAGAGGGAGGATAGATGGTCCAAAACAAGCTCTCAAAACCCCCTTTTATTCTACTCTAAAGGTCCTCCCCAAAAGTAACCCCCTAGAAGTCAAAGAGTTCAAGGCAAATCAAGCATTTTCGGAAGAGGGGCCGGCTACTCGGGCCGATACTCGGCCGAGTAACGGGCCGAGTAAGTCTCTGGTGGCTCCATGTGGTGGCTGGCGTGGGCGGATACTCGGCCGAGTAACATGCCGAGTATCCCTCTGAGTTCTGCTCCTCATCTTCACTTAGTGATGGCTTGTCTCGTCCTTCCTTTGGCCCCCTTCTTTGCTCGGCTCCTTCCTTGCTAATCTCCTTGTTCGATCACCTTTCCGCGCACGCTCATGATCTCCAATAGAATGCCTCCAAATCACCTGTAATCATCAAACAAAAGAGTAGACACTGACTCTATGAAGGAAACTAAGAAGATAAGATAAAACAAGACTAGAAAGACACAAAACGACTCTACTAAGACGAAATAAACATGACCTAAACTAGACTAAAATGCATGCTATCAAATTCCCCCAAGCTTGAACCTTGCTTGTCCCAAGCAAGCACATGTCAACGAATCCAAGTAATATACAAAAGAGGTATCTATCCAAGTGACATATGATTGATAACAACGAAAGATCAAACAGAAAACAAATCCCTTCCTAGCATGCTTCTCAATCAATGACAAGAAAATATTAGTTCCTCAACTCTAGATCTCACCGGATTAATAGAACACGTCACTCTCGCTCATATATGTAGGTATGTGTTTCACTCAATGTTATAACTCAACTTTGAATATTAACTACCATAAGCTTGCAACCAAATCTAGATCTCCACTGCTAGGTAGAATGCAAAACACAATCATGAGACATACAAGGGGTTGTAATGGGGCCAAGGTACTCTAATAGGCATGGATGAAATTTTTGGCCATGTGGTGCAAAATCTAGGAGATATGAACTTCATATGAAAACAACACCAACTCAATCGATATTACAATAGGCAAAAATACACAACCCAACCCAAGATCTATCAAATTGTTTATTTGTTGCTCCTTTTCTTCTCTTTCACTTATTTCCTCTCTTTTTTTTTTGTATTTTCTTTCTTTCTTTGTAAGGAAAAAGAAGGGAGCAATTTGGATATAAACAACAAGATAACACTTTATAATCAAACATCGTTAACCACCCCATCATCTACCATTCCCCCAAGCTTGTCTCGCATCCACACAAAGTAAATAGAAGTTCAATCCCCTAGATAGGTAGGATATAAATATAAGCTCGGATTACACTCTATAATCAAACATCGTTAACCACCCCCATCATCTACCATTCCCCCAAGCTTGTCTCACATCCACACAAAGTAAATAGAAGTTCAATACCCTAGATAGGTAGGATATAAATATAAGCTCGGATTACTTTTGTGGAGCTAACAAAGAAAGGCTATAAGGCTTAAAGGGCTACAAGAGAAGGATATCATCAAGGGTAGTCAAGGATAATATGGGCTCATAAAAATATAATGTCTCAATCAAATGTGATGCATTTTTAGTCCTATATGCAATCTCAAAGAGATTTAGAAGCAAGTTCTAGAGATAAAAAACAAAGAGATCTCACTCATAAGAAATAAGAGGACTTTGCAAATGTAGTCCAAGAAAGGCAAACAAGCTCACTAGGACAATTATCTAGAGTTTCGGTTCTAATGTATCTTAATCAAAGTCCACATGCTCAGGTCAATGTCAAAAGTGTGATCAATCATATCATCATCATAATGCAATTGTAATATTAACAACTAAAGCATATTAAAAGGATTCACAGTCAATGCACCATTATAAGAACTCACAAAGGAACATGCCGGGGAAACGTGATAACCGACACAAAAGCAAAAAAATCAAAATCAAAAAGAAAAAAAAATGCAATTCTAAACACCTACATGCAATGCAAAACAGAAAATACTCCCCTCCCCCAAGATTAAAACTAACATTGTCCCCAATGCATAATTAAAAAGCAAAAGGAAGAGAAATACTTACTAGGAACTACTCTTGTGAAGGTGGTTTAGGAGGAGGTCGACTCTTGAGAGAAAATCTCCCCTCATTAGGTAGACGGAGAAGATGGCCACTATCCCCTGGATCAAGATCCTCCTTCAACCTCAAATTGGATGGAAGAGTCTTCAACTTCACTTTTGGTGCCTCTTGAGTCTCCTCCATGGGGGAGACGTCTTCACTAGATAGGGTCTCAAATACGGTCTCATGCACCTCATTACCAGATTCAAATTCTAAGAGCACGTCAGCAAGTAGCTCTAGATTGTCAGCTCCGGTCACACTCTCAGTCAGGCAATACTCCAACGGATCATCAATTAAAATGGCCATCAACGATTCTTGAGTTGCTTTTTCAACCACATCCAAGCTATAAACATCATCCTCAAAAGAAGGCTGCTTCACAACCTTAGGAAGGTTGAATTCCATTTTCTCTTCCCTAATATTGAAGGAGAGAACACCCTGCTTCACATCGATAAGAGCACCCGCGGTAGCTAGGAAGGGTCGTCCCACTATTATTGGAATAGGAAAATCAGCGGGAATATCTAGGACAATGAAATCAATCGGGATGTAGAACTTGTCGATCTGAATTGGAATGTCCTCCAAAATACCAACCGGACGTGTTGTAGATCTATCGGCCATGAGTAAGGTCATCTTCACCGGTCTAGGCTCTCCTAAATCAAGTTTCTTGCATATGGATAGAGGAATGATGCTCACACTAGCACCCAAATCACATAAAGCCTGGTAGGTACTCCTCCCTATCACCATAGGAACACTAAAGCTGCCCGGATCTTCAAGCTTAGGGGGCAACTTGTTTTGGATAATAGCGCTACATTCTTGGTTCAGAGCAATGGTGTGGTATTCATCAAGGTTCCTCTTGTTGGATAGGATCTCCTTCAAAAATTTCACATAGGTTGGCATTTGCTTGAGAGCTTCGGTGAAGGGAATGTTGATGCAAAGCTTCTTCAACACCTCCACAAATTTGCCAAATTGGTGTTCTAGCTAAGCTTGGGCTCTCCTTTGTGGGAAAGGCAGAGGAGGCTTGTAAGGTAGTGGTGGCACATACTTAGGCTCTTCCTTCTCCTCTTTCTCTTGAACCTTAGCTTCCTCGGGATCATCAATAGTAACATCTTTCTTCTTAAGATCTACCACTTTAGGATCTTCTAGTGGCCTTCCACTCCTCAAGGACACAATATTGATTTTTCCTTTTGGATTGGCCTCAGTTTGGCCCGGAATATGACCATGGGGTCTAGGAGCATTCTTGGCATATTGAGTATGCAAGCTATCATGACTATCCAGTTTCTTGTTTATGTTCTGTAGCTCCTTCATAATCAGCTGAAGCGTAGTCTCATCGGATGGTTGAGAACGCTCTTGATTTTGTTGTGGAGGGGGTCTTGGTTGGAAACCAGGGGGTATCTCTGAGAAGCTTGATTTCCTCCCCAAGGGAGGTTAGAGTGATTCCTCCAATCGGGGTTAGAGGTGTTGGAATATGGATCATTCCTCGGACCCCGATTAAAGTTGTTCATGTAGTTCACCTCCCCTTGTGCTTCACCTTGAGCACCGAATTGTTGGCATGATGAAATAGTATGGTCACCCTCTCCACAAAACTGACAAACCACACTAGATGTATCTCGAGAGGATGATCCGGCCCCATTCGCTTTAGATTTTTGAATCGCCAAAGTCAACCTCTTGATCTCTTGCTGCATAGCATCTATCTGAGCTTGTTGGTGAGTTTCAGCATTCACCTCATACATCCCGACCGCTTTCTTAGGATGTGACCGAGCATCATTATAATAATGAGAATGTTGTGCGGTATCTTCGATCAAATTCCATGCTTCCTCAACATACATTGACATTATTCTACCTCCAGCTGAAGCATTAATAATGAGTCTGGTAGAACTGTCAACTGCATTGTAGAAGACGTGTAGCAAAGTCCACTTCTCTTGACCGTGATGAGGGCACAACATCAACAATTCCTTGAACCTTTCTCATCCTTCATATAGAGATTCAGCATCTTTCATCTGGAAGGCTAAAATCTGATTTCTCATCTCATCTGTCTTCTTAGGAGGGAAATATTTGGTGAGAAAAGCACTGGCTAACTCATCCCAAGTGGTAACGGAGCCAAGAGGTATAACATTGTACCAAGCCTTTGCTCTATCGCGTAGAGAGAACGAGAATGTGCGCAAGAAGAGTGCATCTTGACTCACTTCGTGGATCTTCACAGTATCCATAAGCTCGGTGAAAGTGGCCAAATGTAGGTGCGGATTCTCGGACGGCAAACCCCCAAACCGATTTTGTTGTACCATGTTGATCATGGAAGGTTTGAGCTCGAAGTTATGAGTGGTCACAGGAGGTCGAACCACACCAGAAACTTGCCCTCGGTGATTAGGTGTCACATTGTCACCTAAAGTCATACGTGGTTGAATTAGGGCGTTATTCGGCGGATCTCCATTGCCATCTTGAGCCATCTCTTGTTCAATTAGATCACGTTGTTGTCTTCTTCTCAAGTGAAAAGCACGTTCAGGTTCGGGATCAAAGTCGTCGAGATTATTAGTGCTTAAGGCTCTTCGCATGAGAGGATAACAAACCTGAGATCAAAGACAAGAGAAAAGGATCAAATAACACAAGAGACTTAGTCGAACCAGTTGTAGGATACAACTAATACTAGCTAATGTCCCCGACAACGGCGCCAAAAACTTGATAGGGCTAAACCTACCCACAAGCGTATGGGATTAATTGTAGCTTTTCAAGTGTCGTTC